>NC_045991.1:19063555-19154714 GCF_010909765.2 Amblyraja radiata
CATCACCCCTCCCCCCCCCCCACACCACCGCCTTCCCTGGCTCACAACATCACACCGCTCCACACCACCACTCCACACCACCTCTCCCACCCCACCCCCCCCCCCCACATCCTCACCTCCCCCCCCCCACACCCCCGGGCCCTCTCCAGCCCATCCCCTCCCCCCAACCCCAGACCACCCCCGTCCCCTGCCTTACCCCACGCTACCCCCACACGTCACCCCTCCCCCCACGCTACACCCACCCCGCATGCCACCACTTCCCCCCATGCCACCGCTTCCCCACTACTCTACCCCCTCCTCCCACGCCACCCCTCCCCCAATACCACCTCTCCCCCTCCCCAAACCTCATCCCCTCCCCACACTCCACCCCCTCCCCCCACACCACCCCAACCTCCACCCCACCAAAACCCCCCACACCACCCCCTCCCCACCACCCTCCGCTCCCACGCCACACCCTTCCCCGCCCCACGACACCACGCCGCCCCACCCCGCTCAGGCCATCTACCCCCACGCCACCACTCCCCCCACACCCACCACGACACACTCCCCCCATGCCAGCACCTCCCCCCGCCACACCCCACAACACCCCCACCCCACCCCTCCTACCCACACCACCCCCCACACCCCACACCACCCCAAACCCACACTCCTAACGCCCCCCCCCCCCACACCACCCTAACCCCTCACTACTAACTCCCCGCACAACTAATCCCCCCCACACCACCGCACACCCTAACTTCACTCTAAAACGGAACAGGGATGTCTTAAACTCTCACAGTTTCACCCAGTTTCATACCTTTTCATGCAGGGTGCAAGGCCACCGACTTCAAGTGCAGTTTCATACCACTTCAAGCAGGATCCAAGTCCACCAAACTCAAGTGCAGTTTCATACCATTTTAATTAGGGTGCAAGGCCACCAAATTCAAACGCAGTTTCAGACCACAAGAAGGGTTTTAGGCCCGAAACGTCGCCTATTTCCTTCGCTCCATAGATGCTGCTGCACCCGCTGAGTTTCCCCAGCAATTTTGTGTACCCTCAGACCACTTCAAGCTGGGTGCAAGCCACTCCTCTATATCTCGTAGCTCCACTCTCACTACCACCCCCCCCCCCCCCCCCACACGTAAGAAGGACAGAATCCCCCTTGCCCTCACCTTCCACCCTACCAGCAGTCACATACAATAGATAATTCTCAACATTTTCGCCACCTCCAACAGGAACCCACTACTGGCCACAACTTCCCATCTCCTCCCTTTTCGGCTTTCTGCAGAAACCTCTCCCTCCATAACTCCCTGGTCAATTCGTCCCTTCCCACCCAAACCACCCCTTCCCCTGGTACTTTCCCTTGCAACCGCAGGGAATGCTGCACATGTCACTGTACCTCCCCCCTTGACTCCATCCAAGAACCCAAGCAGTCTTTCCAGGTGTGGCAGAGGTTTATCTGCACCTCCTCCAACCTCATCTATTGCATCTGCTGCTTTGGGTGTCAGCTGCCCTACATCGGTGAGACCAAGCGTAGGCTTGGCGATCGCTTCGCCCAACACTTCCGCTCAGTTCCCAATAACCAACCTGATCTCCCAGTGGCTCAGCACTTCAACTGCCCCACCCATTCCGAATCCGACCTTTCTGTCCTGGCCACTCCATTGTCAGAGTGAGGCCCAGCGCAAATTGGAGGAACAACACCTCATATTTCGCTTGGGCAGTTTACATCCCAGCGGTATGAACATTGACTTCTTCAATTTCAGGTCGTCCTAGCATTCGCCCTCCTTCCCCTCCCCTTCCCAGCCCACTGTCTCAACCTCTTCCTTTCTCTTTCCTGGCCCCCCCACCCCCACCCCCACATTCGTCTGAAGAAGGATCTCGACCCAAAACATCGCCTATTCCTTCTCTCCATAGATGTTGCCTTACCCGCTGAGTTTCGCCAGCATTTTTGTCTTCCTTAGAGATATGGAAGAGTAAGGTGTGAAAACCGATTCCTCCAGTTACTCCAGCACTGTGTGTATCTTTTGGTGTAAACCAGCCTAGAGCCATATAGAGATACACCGAGGAAACATGCCCTTTTGCAGGGCAAGTGTGTTTTACACAGAGGGTGGTGGGTCCCTGGAACGTGCTGATGGTGGTGGCGAATGAAGATACGATAGTAGTGTTTAAGAGGCTTTTGGAAAGGCAGATTGATATGCAGTGAATGGAGGGATATGGATCACCTGCAGGCAAAGGAGATTAGTATAATTTGGCATCATGTTCGGCCCAGACATTGTGGGCCGAAGGGCCTGTTCCGACATGTTTGATCTCTTTGTGATATTTAGTTTTGTTTCGACACAAAGTGCTGGAGTAACTCAGCGGGTCAGGCAGCATCTCTGGAGACAGGGAATGGGTGATGTTTCGGGTCGAGACTGAGAGTCAGGAGAGAGGGAAATTAGTTTAGTTTTCTTTAATTTAATTTAACTTAACGTAATTTAATTTAACTTAGGTTACATAATTTAGTTTAGATTAATTTAGTTCAGTTTAATTTAGATTAATTTAATTTAGTTTAATTTTCATTAATTGAGTTTAGTTCAGTTAAGTTCAACTTAAGTTTATTACTATAGTTTAGTTTATTGTCACGTGTACCGAGGTACAGTGAGAAGCTTTTTTGTTGCGTGCTAACCAGTCAGCAGAAAGACTGTATATGATAACAATGGTCCGCAGTGTACAGATACAGGATGAAGGGAATAACGTTTAGTGCAAGGTAAAGTCCGATTAAAGATAGTCCGAGTGTCCCCAATGGGGTAGATGTGAGGTCAGGACTGTTCTCTAGTTGGTGAGAGGACGGTTCAGCTGAGTTACCTGATATTAGCCGGGGAGATGAAGTAAATTGGATTAAAGATTGGAATTTAGTACATTCTATCTCCACAGATTATGAACCCCTGGATATGTTACATGCCTTTCTCCAAGTTAAATTAAAATCAGGTTGGAGGCTAAATATTTCCCAATCTTCCGTAATCCTTTCATCTTGTAGTGAGGAGGGAGCGCCGCACTGCGGGAGGGAGAGAGGAGCGGTGAGGAGGGAGGGAGGGAGGAGCGGTGAGGATGGAGGGAGGAAGGAGCGGTGAGGAGGGAGCTCCACACTGCGGGAGGGAGGGAGGGTTTAGATCCTTGAATCACTTGTTATTAACTAAACTCCTTCCTACTTTTCTCCCCTCCTCAGCTGTCTGTGGGGACGAATGCAGTGAGTAACAACTGTTTCTGTACCATCCTCGAAAATTAGTAGTTAGATTGACACTTGTACCAGTTGTCAAACTTACCCGGCCCCTACACCCCCTCTCCCCGACTCTGTAACCCCTCCACCCACCCCCCTCCCCCCCCCCCTCTGACCCCAACACCCCTCCCTTTATCTGTAAGCCCCTCCCCTCCGGACCCTACTCAAAAGCCCGACCGATGAAGGCTAATGTGCCAAACGCCTTCTTGACCACCTTATCTACCTGAGAGGCCACGTTCAGGGACAAAACTCGTAATCCCACAGGCAAAAAGGGATAGAGCGCGCTCACCTTCTACCGGAAGGTGCGCAAGCGTGGTCGACGGTGGCTTCTGCTGTGGGTCAGGGGCACCCCGGCTGTGGGTCGGGACGGTGGGGCCCGCGGCGGCAGCCAGTGCCCCGGCTGTGGGTCAGGGCGGTTGGGTCCGCGGGGGCAGCCAGTGCCCCGGCTGTGGGTCGGGACGGTGGGGCCCACGGGCGCAGCCAGTGCTCCGGCTGTGGGTCAGGGCGGTTGGGTCCGCAGGGGCAACCGACCATCCCGGCCGCATGCCGAATGCAATGCAATTGCAATGCAAAAATGCAACAAAAAAAAGAGCAATGCAAAAGCCGCAGGATGGTCGAGACACAGTCGCATCTCATCGACCAGCAGGGGATCGCGTCCTGAGAAACCCGGTGAGGTGATTACAGTGATAAAAGTGAAGAGAAAAAAAAACTACAGTGAGCAAACAGGTCCAAAGTGGTAGGATACTAAAAGTTTAAATTGTCCAATGTCTGATGAGAAGCTCCGCTCTATGATCTTTGGACACTGGGACCCTGTGGACACTCGGCTGGTGGAGCTGTAACACCGCAATAAAACACACTGGTGGACACTAGGACCCTGTGGACACTCGGCTGGTGGAGCTGCCCCCTCTCCTCACTCCCCCCGCTCTCTGTGAGGAACGGAGACCCTCCCCGGGAACAGAGCCCCGCTCTTTGATGGACATTCGGTCCCAGACTCCGCATTCAGCCCCGGCCCTGGTCTCTCCACGGGATTCCCCTCCTCTACTTCTTCTTCTTATAGGATTGTTGATACGTGTCATTGCGCATTTCTAAGTGGGCATACGGAAATTCTGGAGCTTTCTTAGTGGGTATACGGCGTATACCTGCGTATCACGTAGACTACACCTCTGCCACTCTCCTCACTCCCCCCGCTCTCTGTGAGGAACGGAGACCCTCCCCGGGAACAGAGCCCCGCTCTTTGATGGACATTCGGTCCCAGACTCCGCCTTCAGCCCCGGCCCTGGTCTCTCCACGGGATTCCCCTCTCATGTCACACGTCAAGCAGCCCGTGGGATTCCTCACACGTCACGTCGCCTGTAGACTCTCCCCCCCCCCCCCCATTACGTCATGCCGTCAGGTGGACTGCGAGTCCCGCATCGCGTCACGCTGTCAGGTCGACCACTCCTCACGTCACGCCGTCAGGTAGACTCTCTCCGCCCCCCCCACCACGTCACGCCGTCTGTTAGACTCTCCCCCCACAACGTCACGTCGTCAGGTAGACTCTCCCCGCCCCCCACAACGTCACATCGTCAGGTAGACTCTCCCCGCCCCCCACAACGTCACGCCGTCAGGTAGACTCTCCCCGCCCCCCACAACGTCACATCGTCAGGTAGACTCTCCCCGCCCCCCACAACGTCACGCCGTCAGGTAGACTCTCCCCGCCCTCCACAACGTCACGTCGTCAGGTAGACTCTCCCCGACCCCCACAACGTCACGCCGTCAAGTAGACTCTCCCCGCCCCCCTCAACGTCACGCCGTCAGGTAGACTCTCCCCGCCCCCCACAACGTCACGCCGTCAAGTAGACTCTCCCCGCCCCCCACAACGTCACGCCGTCAGGTAGACTCTCCCCGCCCCCCACTACGGGGCTGGAGGGAGGGAGTGAGTGGGGCTGGAGGGAGGGAGGGAGTGGGGCTGGAGGGAGGGAGGGAGTGGGGCTGGAGGGAGGGGAGGGAGTGGGGCTGGAGGGAGGGGAGGGAGTGGGGCTGGAAGGGAGGGTTGTCTGGGGCTGGAGGGGAGCGTTGTCTGGGGCAGGGCACCAGGGAGGGGCAGAGGATAGAGCAAGGAAGGGTTATAGGGGTTGAGGGAAGGGGCAGGCGGATGGGCACATGATGGTGGGGAGGGGAAGAGGGGATGGTGAGGGTTCAGGATGCAGAGGAGGAAGGGTATTTGAACAGGGGAGGGGGACATAGGCAGGAGGGAGACATGGAGGGGGGTTGGAGCTGGGAGACGGAGCCAAGCCAGGGGGTGCAGACAGCCCAAGAGGTCATCTGTGTCTGGTTCACTCTGCGGCGTCCTGTCTCAGTGTACAAGACCTCGGGGATACCGCACCAGCTGGTAGATGTACAGTTCTGGCCACCATGTTACAGGAATGGTGTCAGTAAACTGGAAAAGATGCAACATTGATTACCAGGATTGGAGTTTTGAGTGGGAAGCAGAGGCTGGATAGGCTAGGATTGATTTCAATGGAGCGAAGGAGCTAAGTGGATGACCTTATGTAGGTTTATAAAATCACAAGAGCACAGATCGGATGAAGGGCGTATTTTTCCCAAGGTAGAGGGTCTGAAACTAGGGTCCATAGGTTTAGTGTGAGAGGGGGAAAATTAAAGCGGACTTGATGTGCTGCATGACTCCATTTTATTCCAACATCCATTAAAGTTCTAGCAGTCAAATTGTATTTCCCCGTCGCACCCCTGACTGATGTCACATTTGTTACAGGTGGCAGACGGACTGAAAACACTGGGCTCTACATGTCAGAGACAGAGGCAAGGTCTGTGAAATGCCACAGGGAATCTTTGAGCAACAAATGCAAGGAAGGCTGAGGTGAGAGGGGGACCTAGAACTGGAAGGGGGGGTATGTTTTGTCTTGCCTTACTCATTAAAATCTCACCTCCTTTATCGCCTTGAAATTAGATCCTCCAGACCTGGTTGCTCTATAGGCAATAAACAATAGGTGCAGGCGTAGGCCATTCGGCCTTTCGAGCCAGCACCGCCATTCAATGTGATCATGGCTGATCATCCCCAATCAGTACCCCATTCTTGCCTTCTCCCCATATCCCCTGACTCTGCTATTTTAAGAGCCCTATCTAGCTCTCTTGAAAGCATCCAGAGAACTGGCCTCCACTGCCCTCCGAGGCAGATAATTCCACAGACTCACAACTCTCTGTGAGAAAAAGTGTTTCCTCGTCTCCGTTCTAAATGCCTTACTCCTTTCTTAATATTCTTAAACTGTGGTCCCTGGACTCCCCCAACATCGTTCTGGACTCACCAACATCGGGAACATGTTTCCTGCCTCTAGCGTGTCCAAGCCCTTAACAATCATATATGTTTCAATGAGATCTCCTCTCATCCTTCTAAACTCCAGAGTGTACAAGCCCAGCTGTTCCATTCTATCAGCATATGACAGTCCCGCCATCCCGGGAACTAACCTTGTAAACCTATGCTGCACTCCCTCAATAGCAACAATGTCCTTCCTCAAATTAGGGGACCAAAACTGCACACAATACTCCAGGTGTGGTCTCACTAGGGCACTGTACCACTGCAGAAGGACCTCTTTGCTCCTATATTCGATTCCTCTTGTTATCAAGGCCAACATGCCAATCGCTTTCTTCACTGCCTGCTGTACCAGCGTGCTTACTTTCATAGACTGATGTACAAGGACCCCCAGATCCCGTTGTACTTCACCTTTTTCCGAACTTTTTTTTTTTTTTTTAATTATTATTTTTTTTAATTTGTTTATTTTATTAGAAGTTAATACAGTACAAAACAGTACAGTGGAACCTAATTTTAGGTGCCAACTATGTCATACCGTAATCCATTCTATGTACAACCTCTAGTTTTATGTTATGAGAAGGAAGTAAGCAAGACAAGAAAAAGAAAACAATAGAAAGGGGAAAAAGTGGAAAATAGATGGCAGAGAGTAGAAAAACGTGAAGTGTGTATATATAAAAATAAAAATAAAAGAAAAAAAGAAAAAGTGGTAAGTAGAAATAGAAGAGAAGGCCCCTTAAAAGAGAATTTTTCAAATCTGTATTCGGAGATGTAAATCTATCCACGTCATGAACTGAAATCAGCAATCCTTATGGTACCGCTGCATCACATGATTCCAAAAAGTCGATGAAAGGAGACCAACTCCTTAAGAATTGGTCATATTTATCTATTAGTCGGAGTCTCATTTCTTCAACGCGTGCTATGTCCATCATATTCCTAATCCACATTTTAACAGTTGGTATGGTTGTATTTTTCCAAAATTTAAGTATCAGATTATTTCCAATTATTAACCCATAATTATAAAAAACATTTTGGTCTTTATTTAAATTGGTATCTTCTCCTATTATTCCAAATATAATCCATTCCACTTTGGGTTCCATTCTTGACTTGAAGAGCTTTGTAAATATATCAAATATATCACTCCAAAATGTATTCAACTTTGTACATCCTACAAATGAATGTGTTATATTAGCGTTTTGAAACAAACATTTATCGCATCTGGGAGAGACGTTTGGATAAAATTTATTCAACCTCGTTTTTGAATAATATAGTCTATGTAATAATTTGAATTGAATTAAATTATGTCTTGCATTAATAGAACAGTTATGTGTATTCATCAAATACTTTTCACATCTATCCTTCGAGATCTTTATCATTAGCTCATGTTCCCAATCTTCCCTTAGTGCTTCTGTTGAGGGTGATTCTCTATATAATATATAATTATAAAAGTATGATATTAATTTTTGTGAATCAGTCTTAATATTCATTGCTTCTTCTAAAGGGTCTAAAAATATAGTTTGAAATCTATGTGTATATTTCTTCATAAAGTCACATACCTGTATATATTTAAAATATTGATTATCCTTCAATTTAAATTTAAATTTTAATTGTTGAAATGATAACAGTTTGCCCAATTCATACATATCCCCTACTTTCCTAATCCCCAGTCTATCCCATTGTTGATATGTGTTGTCGATGAGAGAAGGTTTGAATGCGGGGTTGTTCAATAGTGGGGTTAGTACTGATAAATTATTTAATTTCAAGGATACTTTTATTTGTTTCCAAATTCTTATTATATTGTGAATAATTGGGTTCTTCTTATATATTATACTATTCAATTTTATCGGTGAGAGCAGGATCGTTCCTATATCGTGCGGATAGCACTCCTCTTTCTCCATTCTTATCCACTCCAACTGCTGAGTGGAACTATCCAGCCAGTACATTATGTTCTTAATATGCACTGCCCAGTAGTAATACATAAAGTTAGGTAATGATAAACCCCCAACTTCTTTAGATTCGCACAAATGCTTTCGTTGAATTCTATGTGTTCTGTAATCCCATATAAAATTAGTGATAGTGGAATCTAGTTTTTTGAAAAAATATTTTGGAATATATATTGGGATCGCTTGAAACAAATATATTAATTGTGGTAAGAAAGTCATTTTTATAGCGTTAATTCTACCTATCAATGAGAGCGGAAGCGTTTTCCAAAATATAATCATATCATTCAGTTTATTTAATAGTGGTATAAAATTGGCACTAAATAATGATTTGTGTCTTCTCGTAATTTGAATACCCAGATACTTGAATTTTTCTGTTGCAATTTTGAAGGGGAATTTTAGTAAGTGTCTCGAATCCTGTGGTTTTAAAGACATAATTTCGCTTTTATTCCAATTTATTCTATATGCTGAAAAAGAGCCGAATTCCTCTATTAGTGTTAATAAGGTGGGTATACTCGTTTGTGTATTAGTAATATATAAAACGATATCATCAGCATATAGTGAAATTTTATTCTTTGAGTCCTTAGTGTTATATCCGTGAATATTCGGGTGATTTCTAATCTTTTCGGCCATCGGTTCTATCATAAGGGCAAATAGCAATGGAGATAAGGCACACCCTTGCCTATTACCCCGTGATAAGTAAAATTTTGAAGATAGCGTATTGTTAGTTAGTATTCTTGCCGTAGGTCTATCGTAAAGTAGTTTAACCCATCTAATAAAATTCTCTCCCATATTGAATTTTTGGAGTACCTTGTATAAATACTGCCATTCTACTTGATCAAATGCCTTCTCTGCATCCAGCGTGACAACTGAAATATCTTCATTGTCCTCATTATGAGAGGACATTATATTGAAAAGCCTTCTCAAATTATTAAATTATTGTCTTTTGGGTATAAATCCCGTTTGATCCGTATTTATTAAATTGTTAATATAATTATTTAGCCTTCTAGCTAGAATCTTTGCTAAAATTGTCTGATCCGTATTTAGAAGTGAAATAGCTCTATAAGAACCCGGTTCATCTAAATCTTTATCTTTTTTTGTTATAAGTGTTATTGTTGCTTCTGCTAGGGCTTCTGGTAGTTTATTTTCAGTATAAGCCTGCGTGTATAAATTGAATAATCTTGGTACAATTGACTCCTGAAATCTTTTATAAAATTCATTACTAAAACCGTCTGGTCCTGGGGTCTTCCCATTTTTCAGTGAGTTTATTATTTGTTTTATTTCTTCATTAGTAATCCATGCTCCTAATTGCTCTTGTTCTAAACTATCCAATTTTGGGAGCTTGCAATTATCTAAAAAATTGGTAATTTTACTTACATCTGTATTTATTTTAGATGTATATAAATTGTGATAAAATTGGGCAAACCTCTTATTAATATCCTTAGGCAGTGTTAAAAACTCACCCTTATCCGATTTAATTTTAGTAATAGTTTTTTCCTTTTCTCGTTGCTTCAGTTGCCTCGCAAGTAGTTTATGTGGCTTATCTCCAAATTCGAAGTGTGCTTGTTTTGTAATTTGGAATAATCTTATTACTCTAGCCGATAGTATTCTATTGACTTTATATTTCAATAAAGTTATCTTATTATGTTTATTCATGGTTGGGTCAGTTGCATTGTCCAGTTCTAGTAATTTTATTTTCTGTTCTATCCGCTGAAGTTCTCTTTTATTTTCCTTATTTTGAAAACTTTGGTAAGAAATTATGACACCGCGAATATATGCCTTGAATGTTTCCCATAATAGCGGTGCAGAAATACCCGGCGTGTCATTTATTATGATATTACGATAGTTATATGGATGGGAAAGGAATGGAGGGTTATGGTCTGAGCGCAGGTATATGGGACTAGGGGAGATTATGTGTTCGGCACGGACTAGAAGGGTCGAGATGGCCTGTTTCCGTGCTGTAATTGTTATATGGTTATATGATTATATTTCGAAAAAAAGTTTTATTTGTTCTTTTATATACTCATAACCCTGCGGGTTATTTAATATGTGTACATTGAATCTCCAAAAAGGTTTTCTACTCGGCATTCCCTCAATTTTAAGTATAAAATCAATGGTGAATGATCAGAAATAATACTATTATGATATGATGGTTTATTCGTATACCGGATTAATTTTGTGTCCAATAAAAAATAGTCAATTCGCGAATAAGTTTTGTGAACTGATGAATAAAATGAGTATTCCCTACCACTTGGATTTGCTATTCTCCAAACATCAGCTATGTTATTATTTTTTATATAAGTATTTAAAAATTCACAGGTCTTAGTTTTAACAAGACGCTTCCCTAGCTTTATTGATTTATCTAAGTATGGATCTAAAAATCTCCCCCCATTATTATATTTTGATAATTATGCTCTGCGATTAAATCTATTATTTTCCTATAAAATTGTGGGTTATCAAAATTAGGCGCGTAAATATTTATCATAGTTAATGGTGTATTGTAAATTTCTCCCGTGACTATAACATATCTTCCCTCTTTATCAGATATAGATTTCTTTCATTTAAAAGGTATACCCTTCCGAATTATAATGGCCGTACCTCTTGTTTTAGAGGTGAATGAGGAGTAATAGGTTTGACCTATCCAATTTACCTTAATCTGATCTGAGTTTGTTGTTTCAAATGTGTCTCTTGTAGGAAAGCAATATCCATATTTAATGATTTTAATTGTGCCAGAATTTTACCCCTCTTAATTGTCTCATTCGCACCTCTGATGTTCCAACTACAGAAGGTGAGACCTCCGATATTTATTCGAATATTTTCTTGCATTGGCTATTATTACCAGACTGTATGATTCATGTGATGCAGCCAAGTACCTCGGAATCCCGAATCCAGAGTTGTCCTTCATCATTTCTACAGTAGTTTTACATCTCCTGACACTATTAAACATAATTAAGGGAAAGAGTAAAACATAAAAAAAGTATACATAAAAATTATTAAGTCATACAACACATAATTGTGAATAAACAAAAAAAAGTGAATGTAATTTATCAAAAAAGCGATAAATTACAAAAAAGCCACCTAAGGTAGCTAGATTTGTTTTTAAATTGACTTCCGTCGATGAGATTATGCACTGGGCCTTATCCCCCTATTAGAATTTGACACAACGTTAGTCGGTTCCCTCTAATTGTTACCAAAATTATCATATCAGGTCAATTAATCGCTGAACAGTTTAAAATAGAATAAAATAAAAGGGAAGGTAGAAGATTTGGATTAAAATAAAATAAATTATGGGTTAAAGTACCTCGTCAATAATTACACTTTTCATTTACCTGTATGTTAATTAATTCATAATTAGTATTTAGTATTTAAAATATATGTCTAACCTCCCCCATCCTTCCTGCTATATAGTTAGTCGTGTTAGTATAGTACATTACGCCTTTAACGTTAGTTGAGTTTATTGCGCGTAAGTGGTTAATTAGTTAGTTAATTATATGTATAAATAATAGGTCATATAGTGTGGAACAGATGCCTCATATCATGGCCATTTCAAAAGGAGACGGTCTCATAGTTCTCCGTGCTGAGGAGTTTGGTGACGAGCTTGCGACCTTGAGCTTCCATCTGTGCTTTCAGTTCAGAAGTTTAATTCGGCCTCTGTTATTGAACAACACATTCTTGCCAGATAAGCCTGTCTGGTAACCGTCTGAAGCGTTCTAGTGTCTTGATTGAAACAGAAAAAACAAAGTTCCACAGATAAAAATGTCTATTATTCTGTTCCTCCTTGAATTTTGTTTAAAATCTCCTGGGCGTATTTGCAAGCAGAGTCCGGGTCCGTGAATGAGCGTTGCTTGCCATTAAACGTAATTAGCATTTTCGCTGGATAGATCACGCCATAACGGACTTCAGAATGTCCATATAAAATACTGCTTGCCCTTTTAAACTCGCGTCTTTTTGCCAAAATTTCCCGAGGTTAATCCCTGTAGAATCTTACGATATTATCAGCAAATGTAAGATTTTCTCCATAGGTTATCTTCTTTAATAGAGTTTCCAATGTTGAAATATCCAGGAACTTTACAATAATTTGCCTTGGTTTAGCATTATCATGTTTTTGGAAGCGACCCACTCGATGAGCCAGATCTATCTTTGGTTTTTCTGGAAGTTTGAAAACATCTTTAAGTAGATTAGTAATAAAATCACGCATCTGAAGGCCGTGTTCAGCACCCTCTTTAACTCCTACTATTCTCAGATTTTGCCTCCTTGACCTGGCCTCTAAATCTTGACATTTCTCATTCAGTTTATTCGTTAGCTCCCAATTCGTATCGTGTTGTTTTTTCAGACCTTGTATTTCTTGGCTCATCTGTTCCATTTCACCATCCATCTCTTCCATCATTTTTTCCGAGTCTGTTAATTGCTTCAGCAGGGTGTCATGTTTATTGTTATAATATTTCTGCATACTTTCCAATTCCTTCGTAGTCCTGGACTCCAAATCTTTAAACTGCTGGTTCAGGGCTACATAAAGGCTAAATATTTCCCAATCTTCCGTATCCCTTTCATCTTGTAGTGAGGAGGAAGCGCCGCACTGCGGGAGGGAGGGAGGAGCGGTGAGGAGGGAGGGAGGGAGTGGGGCTGGAGGAAGGGAGGCAGTGCGGCTGGAGGGAGGGAGAGAGTGGGGCTGGAGGGAGGGAGTGGGGCTTGAGGGGAGGGAGAGAGTGGGGCTGGAGGGAAGGGAGAGAGTGGGGCTGGAGGGAGGGAGTGGGGCTGGAGGGGAGGGAGGGGCTGGAGGGGAGGGAGGGGCTGGAGGGGAGGGAGTGGGGCTGGAGGGGAGGGGGGTCGGGCTGGAGGGGAGGGAGCGGGGCTGGAGGGAGGGTGGGGCTGGAGGGGGGTCTGGGGCTGGAGGGAGGGAGGGAGTGGGGCTGGAGGGGAGGGAGTAGGGCTGGAGGGGGGGCTGGGGCTGGAGGGGAGGGAGTGGGGCTGGAGGGGGGGCTGGGGCTGGAGGGGAGGGAGTGCGGCTGGAGGGGAGGGAGGGAGTGGGGCTGGAGGGGAGGGAGTGGGGCTGGAGGGGAGGGAGTGGGGCCGGAGGGGGTCTGGGGCTGGAGGGGAGGGAGTGGGGCTGGAGGGGAGGGTTGTCTGGGGCAGGGCAGCAGGTAGGGGCAGAGGATAGAGCAAGGAAGGGTTATGGGGGTCGAGGGAATGGGCAGGCGGATGGGCACCGGATGGTGGGGAGGGGAAGAGGGGATGGTGAGGGTTTAGGATGCAGAGGAGGAAGGGGTTTTGAACTGGGGAGGGGGACATAGGCAGGAGGGAGACATGGAGGGGGTTGGAGCTGGGAGACGGAGCCAAGCCAGGGGGTGCAGACAGCCCAAGAGGTCATCTGTGTCTGGTTCACTCTGCGGCGTCCTGTCTCAGTGTACAAGACCTCGGGGATACCGCACCAGCTGGGACATGTACAGTTCTGGCTGTTACAGGAATGGTGTCAGTAAACTGGAAAAGATGCAACATTGATTACCAGGATTGGAGGGTTTGAGTGAGAAGGAGAGGCTGGATAGGCTGGGATTGCTTTCCATGGAGCGAAGGAGCTAAGTGGATGTCCTTATGTAGGTTTATAAAGTCACAAGAGCACAGATCGGATGAAGGGCGCATTTTTCCCAAGGTAGAGGGTCTGAAACTAGGGTCTATAGGTTTAGTGTGAGAGAGGGGAAATTAAAGCGGACTTGATGAGCTGCATGAGTCAATTTTATTCCAACATCCATTAAATTTCTAGCAGTCAAATTTTATTTCCCCGTCGCACCCCTGACTGATGTCGCATTTGTTACAGGTGGCAGACGGACTGAAAACACTGGGCTCTACATGTCAGAGACAGAGGCAAGGTCTGTGAAAAGCCACATGGAATCTTTGAGCAACAAATGCAAGGAAGGCTGAGGTGAGAGGGGGACCTGGAACTGGAAGGGGGTGTATGTTTTGTATTGCTTTACTCATTAAAATCTCACCTCCTTTATCTCCTTGAAATTAGATCCTCCAGACCTGGTTGCTCTATAGGCAATAAACAATAGGTGCAGGAGTAGGCCATTCGGCCTTTCGAGGCAGCACCGCCATTCAATGTGATCATGGCTGATCATCCCCAATCAGTACCCCATTCTTGCCTTCTCCCCATATCCCCTGACTCTGCTATTTTAAGAGCCCTATCTAGCTCTCTTGAAAGCATCCAGAGAACCGGCCTCCACTGCCCTCCGAGGCAGAGAATTCCACAGACTCACAACTCTCTGTGAGAAAAAGTGTTTCCTCGTCTCCGTTATAAATGCCTTACTCCTTTCTTAATATTCTTAAACTGTGGCCCCTGGACTCCCCCAACATCGTTCTGGACTCACCAACATCGGGAACATGTTTCCTGCCTCTAGCGTGTCCAAGATCTTAACAATCATATATGTTTCAATGAGATCTCCTCTCATCCTTCTAAACTCCAGAGTGTTCAAGCCCAGCTGCTCCATTGTATCAGCATATGACAGTCCCGACATCCCGGGAACTAACCTTGTAAACCTATGCTGCACTCCCTCAATAGCAAGAATGTCCTTCCTCAAATTAGGGGACCAAAACTGCACACAATACTCCAGGTGTGGTCTCACTAGGGCACTGCACCACTGCAGAAGGACCTCTTTGTTCCTATATTCGATTCCTCTTGTTATCAAGGTCAACATGCCAATCGCTTTCTTCACTGCCTGCTGTACCAGCGTGCTTACTTTCATAGACTGATGTACAAGGACCCCCAGATCCCGTTGTACTTCCCCTTTTCCCAATTTGACACCATTTAGATAGTAATCTGCCTTCCTGTTTTTGCTACCAAAGTGGATAACCTCACATTTATCCACATTAAACTGCATCTGCCATGCATCTACCCACTCCCCCAACCTGTCCAAGTCACCCTGCATTCTCATAGCATCCTCCTCACAGTTCACACTGCCACGCAGCTTTGTGTCATCTGCAAATTTGCTAATGTTACTTCATCCAAATCATTGATGTATATTGTAAATAGCTGTGGTTCCAGCACCGAGCCTTGCGATAACCCCACTAGTCACTGCCTGCCATTCAGAAAGGGACCCGTTAATCCCTACTCTTTGTTCCCTATCTGCCAACCACTTCTCTCTCCATGTCAGCACTCTACCCCCAATACCATGTGCCCTAATTTTGTATTTTGGACCTTAAGGTGAGGATTAAGGAGGGGAAAGAAGCCTATAGGTTCAAATTGGAACGACAGCTGCAGCAAGATGGTGTGAAGCAGGTATGGGCTGGAATGCGAAAGATCACGGGCATGAAGCAGAACGGTGGTACACTGCCTGATGGTGAACAGAGTCTGGCTGATGATCTGAACAGATTCTTCAACAGATTCGACGGCTCCACACCACCCCAGCCTCCCCCACCTGGTCTGCTGACCATTGCGGCTTCCTCTCCACCTCCCATCCCTCTCTCCATCACTCCTGAGATGTCACCTGTACGGAGTCCCCTCTTTCCACCTCCCACTCCACCGGCAGCCCCACCCATGACTCTTCATACTGCTCAGGTCAAGGTGATGCTGGACAGACTGAAGCCAGGGAAGGCAGTGGGGCCTGATGACACCAGCCCAAGGCTACTGAAGACTTGCTCTTCAGAGCTGTGTGGTATTCTAACACACCTGTTCAACCTGAGCTTACGTCTACAGAGGGTTCCAAGGCTGTGGAAAACATCTTGCCTGGTACCTGTTCCAAAGAAGACCCATCCCACTCTCTACAATGACTACAGACCAGTAGCGCTCACTTCTCACATAATGAAGACATTTGAGAGACTTGTCCTTTCCTACATCAGGACTAGTGTGTCAAATCACATGGATCCTTTACAGTTTGCATATCAGCCTAACATCAGTGTCGATGATGCCCTCATTTACATGCTGCAGAGGGTGTACACACATTTGGACACTACTGATGCATCTGTAAGGATTACTTTTTTTGACTTTTCAAGCGCCTTCAACACTATTCAGCCCCGACTGCTAGGGGAGAAGATGGAGAAGATGAAAGTGGATCCATCACTGGTACTGTGGTGTTTGGATTACCTTTCCCTCAGACCACAGTACGTGCGCCTACAGAACAGTGTCTCGGGCACCATCTTGAGCAGTACAGGGGCTCCACAAGGAACTGTGCTGGCTCCGTTCCTGTTTACCATCTACACAGCGGATCTCCAATGGAACACCAACAGCTGCTTTTTGCAGAAGTTTTCGGATGATACAGCTGTTGTCGGCCTCATTAAAGGGGGCAATGAGGAGGAATACAGAGACATTATAAGTAACTTTGTGGAGTGGAGCGCACACAATAACCTCCATCTTAACACCAAAAAAACAAAGGAGATAGTGGTGGACTTCAGGAGGGGGAGGAGGAGGACTCAAGCAACGCCGATCACCATTAAGGGCACTGAGGTGGAGGTGGTCGCTAATCACAGGTACCTTGGGGTGCAGCTTGACAGTGAGCTGAACTGGAAGTGTCATATGGAGGCGGTGTACAGGAAGGGACAAAGCCGACTGTATTTTTTAAGGAGGCTGAGGTCTTTTAATATCTGCCAACCCCTACTGTGCAGTGTCTACCATTCAGTGGTGGCCAGTGCTCTGTTTTTTGCTGTGGCCTGTTGGGGAGATGGCGCCCGTATAGCGGATAAAAACAGACTGGACAAACTAATCAGGAAGGCCGGCTCAGTGGTCGGGGCTGAGCAACGAACGGTCCAGCAGGTGGCAGAGGCCAGAACTCTAAATAAACTAGGTTCTATAATGACAAACCCCACTCACCCACTCCATGCCCTGAAGGTGATCAAGAGCAGCATCTTCAGTCAGAGGCTGATTGCACCAATGTGCAAAACGGAGAGATACAGGAAGTCCTGTTTACCAGCTGCTATAAGACTTTATAATGAGCATAAATAACTGCACTTTTTTTTAAAATTAATTGTATTTTAACTTGTATTTTAACGTATTTTAACTTGTTATGTATGAAAGCGTGGTGTTATGTTTGTCTTGAAGCTGTCGTGGCACTGTAATTTCCTGAAAAGGATTATTAAAGGAATAATCTTAATCTTAATCTTATCTCTAGAATCACTCTGCTCTAGAATCACATCCCAAAGCACTGAACACCATAACACAAAAGGGACAGGAGTAAGAGTAGGCCACCTGTGTCCTCACACTGTCATTTAATATGACCATGGCCAATTTGCTCCACACCACAACTCTTCTCTTGTGCCAGCTACACGTAGCTTTCCATTCCCTATCTTTGAAAAACTGATCTATGACTATGTCACCATGCTCTCCCTGAATGTGACTGAACAATTATGGTGTAATTACCATATTCTGCAAATTCACTAACAATGTTAACAACACTGTCATCCACATTGTTAATGTAGCTAACAAACAACAGTGGACACAGCACCGGCATCTGGATAACTCCACTGGTCACAGGCCTCCAATGAGAAAAACTGTGCACCAAAACTACCCATTGACTCCTTCCTCCAAACCAATCTTGAATCCAATTGTGTAGCTTGCCTTGGATTCCATGTGATCTAACCGTGCACACTAGCCTACCATGGTCAATGGTCTTCTGAAGTCCATATAAACTGCCCTGCTCACTGGCTATCTCTTATCAGACTTACAGTCACACTGCATGGGAAGTTTGAAGTAAGGTCTCGATCCAAAACGTCGCCTATTTCCTTCACTCCCTAGATGCTGCCTCACCCGCTGAGTTTCTCCAGCATTTTTGTCTACGTCTGTTCTGCCCAACTAGCCTGTACAGACCAGATTTCCTATCTACGCTAGTTCCACCTGCCTGTATGTGGCCCATATCCCTGTAATCCTTTCCTATCCAAGTACTTGTCCAAATGTCTTTTAAATGTTCAAAGGTTCAAAGGTCTGTTTATTGTCACATGTACTAATTAAGGTCCAGTGAAACTCAAATTACCATACAGCAAAAATGCAACAAGACACACAGCTACATAAAAATTAACATGAACATCCACAACAACGGATTTCCCACTTTCCTCACTGTAATGGAAGGCAATAAATATTAATTTTCTTCCTCTTTAATGTCCTGTGTCGGGGCAGTCGAACCTTCCTCAGTCGGGGCGATCGAAGCTTATACCTTCTCCTCAAGTAGTTCGTTCTATAATGCTGCCCTCAGATTTCTATTCAATCTTCTCCCTCTCACATTAAACTTAATTCCTCTTGTTCCTGATTTCCCTTCTTAGGGTAAAAGTTCACGTTAGACGAGTAGAATTAGACCATTTGGCCCATTGAGACCACTCCGCCATTCAATTATGGCTGATCTCTGCCTCCTAATTCCATTTTCCTGCCTTCACCCTATAACCCTTGACATCTGTTCTAATCAAGAATTTGTCTCTCTCTGCCTTAAAAATATCCACTGACAGCCTCCACAGCCCTCTGTGGCAATGAGTTCCACAGATTAACTACCCTCTGACTAAAGAAGTTCCTCCTCACCTCGTATCTATACAAGTGCCCTTTAATTCTGTGATTCTAACCGCTGGTCCTAACCTCTCCGACTAGTGGAAACATCCTTTCCACATCCACTCTATTTATGCCTTTCATTATTCTCTAAGTTTCAATGAGGTCCCCCCTCAACTTTCTAAAATCCGGCGAATCGAGGCCCAGTGCTGTCAAATGCTCAGACTATATGGACGATAATATATACAACTTCATGTGATCACCCCTTAGCCTCCTGATCTCAAAGGAATAAAGCCCAAGCCCTAGCCTGCTCGGCTGCCCCAAGAGCTCTGGCCCTCATGTCCTGTCAATATTCTCATCGATCTTCTTTGCATTCTTACCAGCTTAACGATATCCTTCCTCTAACAGGCTGACCAAAACTGAACACTATACTTAACATTTGGACTCATCAACATCTTGTACAACTGTTAACATAACATTCTAACTTTTGTACTCAAATCTTTGACTGATGAAGGCTTCTTGATGAAAAGATCTACCTGTAAGGCCACTTTCAGGTAACTGTGCACCTGCACTTTCAATATCCCTCAGCTCTACAACACTCCCCAGAGCCTTGTCATTCACTGTGAAGATGTTACCCTGCCTTGCATTTATCTGCATTAAATTCCATTAACCATTCCTCAACTGAATTACCCAGCTGATCAAGATCCTATTGTAAATTTGGGGAACCATCTTTGCTATCTACAATTTGCCCACCACAGATGTTAGGCCTACTGGTCTATAGTTCCAAGGTTTTTCCTTGCAGCACTTCTTAAATAGAGGCACAACATTAGCCACCCTCCACTCTTGCGGCACCGGACCTACGTCTAATTATCCGATTCAGATTCAACCTTAATTGTCATTGTCAGTGTACAGTACAGAGACAACGAAATGCAGTTAGCATCTCCCTGGAAGAGCGACATAGAATATGTTTTAAATAATTAAATCTATTTACATGTATACAGTCATAGACTTCTTTTTTCCTGTGGGTGGAGTGTCCGGTGGGGGGGGGTAGGGGGTGATTGGCAGTCACTGAGGTACATTGTTGAGTAGAGTGACAGCCGCAGGAAAGAAGCTGTTCCTGGACCTGCTGGTCCGGAAACGGAGAGACCTGTTTCGCCTCCCGGATGGTAGGGGGGTAAACAGTCCATGGTTGGGGTGAGAGCAGTCCTTGGCGATGCTGAGCGCCCTCCGCAGACAACACTTGCTTTGGACAGACTCAATGGAGGGAGTGAGGAACCGGTGATGCGTTGGGCAATTTTCACAACCCTCTGCAGTGCTTTCTGGTCGGAGACAGATCAGTTGCCATACCATACTGTGATACAGTTGGTAAGGATGATCTCGATGGTGCAGCGGTAGAAGTTCACCAGGATCTGAGGAGACAGATGGACCTTCTTCAGTCTCCTCAGGAAGAAGAGACGCTGGTGAGCCTTCTTGACCAGAGTTGAGGTATTGTGTGTCCAAGAGAGGTCATCGGAGATGTTGACCCACAGGAACCTGAAGCTGGAAACACGTTCCACCTCCGTCCCGGTGATGTGGATGTGGGTGTGCGTGCCGCCCCTAGACTTCCTGAAGTCTACAATGAGCTCCTTGGTCTTCTTGGAGTTAAGGGCCAGGTTGTTGTCAGCGCACCATGCTGCTAGGAGCTGGACCTCCTCCCTATAGGCCGACTCTTCGTTGTTGCTGATGAGGCCAATCACCGTTGTATCATCTGCATACTTGATGATGGTGTTAGTACCATGTACAGGTGTGCAGTCATGGTGAAGAGGGGGTAGAGGAGGGGGCTCAGCACACAGCCCTGTGGAACGCCGGTGTTCAGGATGAGGGTTGATGAGGTGTGCTTGTCTAACCTAACAGACTGGGGTCTGTTGGTTAGAAAGTCCAGTATCAAGTTGCAGAGGGAGGGGTCGATGCCCAGATTACCAACTTTGGTGATCAGTTTAGAGGCTATAATGGTGTTGAATGCTGAGCTGTAATCGATGAACATCATTCTTACGTAAGTGTTTCTGTTGTCGAGGTGGGAGAGGGCAGAGTGAAGTGCCGTTGAGATGGCATCCTCTGTACTCCTATTCTTGAGGTAGGCAAACTGATAGGGGCCCAATGTGGGGGGTAGGCAGCCTTTGAGGTGTGCCATCACCAGCCTCTCGAAGCACTTGGTGATGATGGGGGTAAGTGCAACTGGGCGGAAGTCGTTGAGGCTCACCGCAGTGGAGTGTTTTGGCACCGGCACGATGGAGGTGGTTTTAAGGCACGTGGGGACAACTGCTTGGGCAAGTGACAGGTTGAAGATGTCAGTCCAGACGTCTGTCAGCTGCGCAGCACAGGCCCTGAGGACGCGCCCGGGGATGCCGTCAGGGCCAGCAGCCTTACGTGCATTAGTCCTACTCAGTGCCACGTACACGTCGTAGGAGGTGAGTGTGAGGGGTTGGTGATCAGCAGGGAGCACAGCCTTGATGGCTGTCTCGAGATTGTCCCCGTCAAAGCGGCCATAGAAGTGGTTCTCCTCAAGGAAGGAGGCGTCGCTGGATGTGGGGGTGGTGTTGGTGGGTCTATAGTCCGTGATGGCCTGGATGCCTTGCCACATGCGTCGGGGGTCGGAGTTGTTGTTGAAGTGCTCCTCAATCCTGAGCTTATGGCAGTGCTTGGCCTTCTTGATGCCCCTCTTCAGGTTAGCCCTGGCTGAACTGTAGGCTCGAGCATCGCCTGACCTGCAAGCGTTGTCACGTGCCCTCAGCAGTAGCCTGACCTCGCTGTTCATCCATGGCTTCTGATTTGGGAATATAGTCACCCATTTGAGGGAGGTGACACTATTGATGGTGGAGTTTATAAAGCCCAGAACAGAGGATGTGTAGGAATCAATGTCCGTGTGGGAGTCAAGGGTGGCCTGGGCTGCAAACGCCTTCCAGTCAGTGTTTCCAAAACACTGCTGAAGTGTGGAGTCCGCTTCCTCTGACCAGACTTTAACTGTCCTCACAGTGGGTTTAACCCGACTGATGAGTGGGGCGTACTTAGGGAGCAGGAACAATGAGAGGTGATCAGGCTGACCAAGGTGGGGGAGAGGGACGGCTTCAGCCATGTTAGTGTAGACTTTGTCCAGTGTCTTGTCTACTCTAGTGGGGAAGGATACATGTTGGTGGAATTTGGGGAGTACAGTCTTCAGGTTGCAGTGATTGAAGTCACCCGCAACAATGAAGGCTGCCTCGGGGTTGTGCGTCTGTTGTTTACTAATGGCAGTATGCAGCTCTTTCATTGCAAGCTTGACATTAGCATCAGGAGGGATATAGGCTGCAGTCACAACAGTGGAGGTGAACTCCCTGGGCAGATAGAACGGTCTGCATCTAACCAAGAGGAACTCAAGGTTAGCTGAGCAGTGACTCTCGATGATGGTGGAGTACGTGCACCATGCTTTATTACATAAATGCACAGACCCCCACCTTATGATTCATGTATCTCAGTCAGAGATCCTGCAGTTCTTCTCGAGCTACCAACGGTATCCTCGGATATATCGGATTAGGTTCAGGAGAGTTATGTACTTTCAATTACCTTGGGACATCCAGCACCTCTTCGACCATATTACAGACTTGTCCTAATCGAGGACCTTGCCCATCTCCTGCATCACACAGAGATAAACATTTTGGTTTCTGGAGGACCTCATTCTCTATCTATTTACCCTCTTTCTCTTAATGAACATAACATTTTTCTGGATTTTCCTTAATGTTATTTCCCTATTTTTTGCTGTCCTGATTTTCCCGAAACTTCCCAGAAGCCTGCAAGTTCTATGCCTCCTTTTACCAGACCAGAGGCACAATTTAACTGATCATGCAGGCTTCCTTACTCCCACCTGCCTAGCCCTTTGCTCGAATTGGAACATGCATGCTCTGAGCTCATGCCATCACATTTTTAAAAGCATTCCACTTTCCGGATATTCCTTTGCCTGCAAACAAACTACTCTGTTTGGTTATTGCTTGGTCTGTAATAACCAACCTGACCTCTCGGTGGCTCAGCACTTCAACTCCCCTTCCCATTCCGTATCAGACCTCTCTGTCCTGGGTCTCCTCCATGGCCAGAGCGAGAAATACCGGAAATTGGAGGAAAAGCACCTCATATTCCGCGTGGGGAGTCTGCATCCTGGGGGCATGAACATTGAATTCTCCCAATTTTGTTAGCCCTTGCTGTCTCCTCCCCTGCCTCAGCCCTCGGGCTGTCTCCTCCCATCCCTCAGCCCTCGGGATCCTCCTTTTTCCTTTCTTCTCCCTGCCCCCCCACCCCTCATCAGTCTGAAGAAGGGTTTCGGCCCTAAACTTTGCCTATTTCCTTCGCTCCATAGATGCTGCTGCACCAGCTGAGTTTCTCCAGCATTTTGCAGCATCTGCAGTTTCTTCTTAAATACTCCAATCAACTTCCTTGTATGTGAATACTTGGCCAATAAACTTACTTACTTAACTTACTTACTTACTTGAACAAGTTCCTACCTCATACCATCAGAGTTACACTAGTTCCAATTAAGAATTTCAACGTGGGCCCACACTCTCTTTATCCAGAACTATTTTAAAGCTAATAGAACTGTGGTCATTGGTGCTAAATCACTCGTCCACGGACATTTCAGGCACCTGCCTCCCCCAATTTACAAAGAGGGCTTTGCTCTCTCGCATTGTGGCCTCTAAATATTTCCTGAGGAAACTTTCCTGATCTCATTTGACAAATTCCATCCCATCTCAGTCTTTGACACTCTGGCTGCCCAGTCTATGTTGGGAAAGTTCAAATCCCCAATGATGATAAGCCCATTAGTCAGCTGTCTGCAATCTCCTTGCTCATTTGTTCTTATAATTCCCGTTGACTATTTAAAGGCCTATAGTACACTCCCAACAAGCTGATCATCTGTTATTATATTTCTCAGCTCCACCCCTATAACCTTACTGCAAGATCCATCAGAAATGTCACCTGGTTACTGCTGTGACATTCTCCTTAATCAATCGAGCAACACCTCCTCCTCTTTTACCCCCACCTCTATCTTGTAACTCTCGCACCTGTACCTACCCTGGATCAGTAAGCTTCTAGTTCTGTACCTCTCTTAGCCATGTTTTTGTAATGTTTAAAATGTCCCAGTCGCATGTACCTATCCAAGTCTCACCCATCAGGCCTTTCGCACAAAATAGATTCTATTCAATATAACAGTCCTGTATCGCTTCCTGCTGTGCTCCTGCCTATCCTGCCCAGTGAGCTTTCTTTATCACCTTCCACACCTAGTTCCAGCCTCTCACCTGCCTCTGTTCTGCAGTGACCCCCGACCCCCCTCCCCTCCCCCACCCAGCAAGTTTAATTTAAACTCACCCCGACTATCAGCAGCAAACGTTCCTGCCAGGATATTGGTTCATATCCAGTTCAAGTGCAACCTATCCTTCTTGTATGGATCACCTCTGCCCCAGAAGAGATTCCAATGGTTCAAAAATCTAAATCCCTACCCCCTGCAACAACTCCTCAGCCACACATTTATTTCTCCAAATGTCTTGTACCTACCCTCATTAGCACATGGACTTGTTGAGCCGAAGGGCCTGTTTCCGCGCTGTATCTCCAAACTAAACTAGTGTGTGAACGGCCGATCGCTGGTCTGCACGGACTCGGTGGGCCGAAGGGCCTGTTTCCGCACTGTATCTCTAAACTAAACTAGGATTTTTGTCTCATTTGATTAAATTTAGTTTATTGTAATAAAAATTAATAGTCTAACAGAATAATAGTTATTAGTGTAGCGGCACCATACGTGGTGAATAAAGGTGAGACATCAGGCCGGTTCAAAGAGTCGTTTATTCAGTAGTGCCACGTTAGGTTGGTGCGCTAACTATATTACGTTGTTGCTGTAGCTGAGCGATGTTGTTCTCTTGGGCTCAGCTACCTGTCGACTTCTCAAGGTCTCGCGGTGAGAGACCTTAAGTACCAGGACACTCCCTCTAGCCCATTACGTCAAGTCAAGTCAAGAAGTTTATTCGTCACATACACATGCGAGATGTGCAGTGAAATGAAAAGTGGCAATGCTCGCGGACTTTGTGCAAAAAGACAAACAAACAAACAACCAAACAAACTACAAACACAATCACATATTCTTTTACATATTAAATATTGTGCGCGGAAGGAAAAAACGTTCAGTAAAGTTAGTCACTGGTGAGATAGGAGTTTACAGTCTGAATGGCCTCTGGGAAGAAACTCCTTCTCAACCTCTCCGTTCTCACAGTATGGCAACGGAGGCGTTTGCCTGACCGTAGCAGCTGGAACAGTCTGTTGCAGGGGTGGAAGGGGTCTCCCATGATTTTATTGGCTCTGGAGTTGCACCTCCTGATATAGTTCCTGCAGGGGGGCGAGTGAAGTTCCCATAGTGTATTCGGCCGAATGCACTACTCTCTGCAGAGCCTTCTTGTCCTGGGCAGAGCAATTCCCAAACCAGATGGTAATATTTCCGGACAAGATGCTTTGCACAGCCGCTGAGTAGAAGCACTGGAGGATCCTCGGAGACACTCTGAATTTCCTCAATTGCCTGAGCTGGTAACGGCGCTGCCTTGCCTTACTCACGAGTGCTGAGGCGTGTGATCTCCATGTCATATCCTCAGAGATGTGGACTCCCAGATATTTAAAACAGCTCACCCTATCCACAGTATTCCCATTTATCCTCAATGGTGTGTACGTCCTCGGATGATGTGCCCTCCTAAAGTCCACGATCAGCTCCTTAGTTTTTTTGATGTTCAAGAGGAGGCTGTTGTCCTGGCACCAGAGTGCTAGATCAGCCACCTCCTCCCGGTAGGCCTTCTCATCGTTGTCTGAGATCAGGCCCACCACCACAGTGTAATCAGCAAACTTGATTATTGAGTTGTAGCTGAACCTAGCCACACAGTCATGTGTGTATCTCCCGCCCTCGTATATCCTGACGAGGGTTCGAGCATGTGTGGCCCGTGTTTAGGCTGATGCCACTGGACCCCCCCCCCAGAACCGGAGGAAGGAATAGCATGGTAGGTCTGGAACACCCCGAGCGTGAGACGGGGCGGAGGCTCCATGGGCGCAGTGATGCTCTGCGTGGGCGATCCCGAGGTACCGAGGGGTGCGAAGAGACCGATGCAGAAACCGACGGACAGAAGAGACACACTCGCATCTCCTCGACCAGCTTAGGGAGAGTGTCCTGTGAAAACGGCCCCAACTACGATGAGGGGAGAAAAGGAAATAAATTAAACAAACCAATTCCTGAACCGGGCGTGGAAAAGCAGTGAACACAAAATGAACAGTAACAAGCCAAATGACAGTGCAAACAGTGTCCAAAGTTCAAATTGTCCAGTGTCCATAGTGCAGTATAGTGTTGCAGTAACAGCCTCTGGCCTGAATGTGGCGCTGCAACCGGTGCTCAGGCTGCAGTGACGGCATCCAACCGGAAGGTGGCGCTGTTGCCGGTGGTCAGGCTGCAGTGACGGTATCCGGCCTGAAGTTGGCGCTGTGGACGGTAAGTTCGAGCTTCTTCCGGCCGAACGGGTGATCGATGGGACAGAAGGGACTGGATGGGCCGAAGGGCCAGTATCTGTATCTCCAAACTGAACTAGTGTGTGAACGGGTGATCGATGGGACAGAAGGGACTGGATGGGCCTAAGGGCCAGTTTCTGTATCTCCAAACTGAACTAGTGTGTGAACGGGTCGACATTTAATTCTAGATTATTTTTGCCGTGTGTGTGTGTATATATGTGTGTGTGTGTGTATATATGTATATGTGTGTGTGTGTATATATATGTGTGTGTGTGTGTGTGTGTGTGTATGTGTGTGTATGTGTGTATATATATGTGTGTGTGTGTGCGTGTGTGTGTGTGTGTAGGATACTGTTAGTGGGCGGGGATCGCTGGTCGGTACGGACTTGCTAGGCCGAAGCCTGTTTCCGCGCTGTATCTGAAGTAAAAACTTTTTTTTTCATACACAGAGAGTGGTGAATCTGTGAAATTCTCTGCCACAGAAGGTAGTTGAGGCCACAGTTCATCGGCTATACTTAAGAGGGAGTTAGATGTGGCCCTTGTGGCTCAAGGGATCAGGGGGTATGGAGAGAAGGCAGGTACAGGATACTGAGTTGGATGATCAGCCATGATCATGTTGAATAGCGGTGCAGGCTGGAAGGGCAAAATGGCCTCTACTCCTGCACCTATTGTCTATGTTTCTAGTGTGAGAACGGGGATCGCTGGTCGGGCTAGCACGCACTCGGTGGGGAATGGCCTGTTTCCGCGCTGTATCTCTGATGTAAAAATGGAATAGTTGAAGCAGGGAGACGGGCGAGAGTTTGGGGCCTGTTTCAAGATGGCCGACTTTTGCCTCCTGTTTCCGCGCTGTATCTCTGAACTAAACTAGTGTGTGAACGGGCGATCGTTCGCTGGTCAAAAGTATTTCTTTGTTCTATCTGGGACATCGTAGCTCAATAAAATACTCTTGCCTCTTCACTAGGTGCCAGTGGGAAAGGTCAGGTACAAAGCCACGACTGGTTTGACCTGATTTCTGACGTTAATGACTCTTCTGTCCGGCAGCCAAGAGATCACATCAGAACATTTTTAATATTCATGTTTAACATCAAGACAGTAACATGATCGATGGGTGAAATACATTTAGAGTCTTGTGTCCATTCGTGGTTACTCAGCCTGTTTATCAGAAGCATGTTTTAGACAATAGACAATTGACAATAGGTGCAGATGTAGAGGTCTTCCTCTCTCTCACTCCCTTTCTCTCTCCCTCTCCCCTTTCCACTCTCTCCCTCTCTTTCCCTCCCCGCTCTCTCCCTCTCCTCCCCTCTTCCTCTCATCTCCCTCTCTCCCTCTCCCTCTCTCCCTCCCCTCCCACTCCCTCTACCCCTCTCCCTCTCCCCTTCTCTCTCCCTCCCCGCTCTCCTCCCTCCCTATCTCTCTCTCTCCCCTCTCTCCCCATCTCTCCCTCTCTCCCTCCCTCTGCCTTCTCTCCTCCCTCCCTCTCCCTCTCTCCCGCTTTCCATCCCTCTCTACCTCTCTCTCCCCTCTCCCCTTCTCTCTCCCGCTCCCTCACTCCCTCCCGTCTCTCTCTGCCCCTCTTCCTCTCATCTCCCTCTCCCCCTTTCCCTCCCTCTCTCCCTCCTCCTCTCTCTGCCCCACTCTCTCCCTCTATCCCCCTCTCTCTCCCTTCCCTCTCTCCTCCCTCTCTCTCTCATTCTCCCTTTTTCTCCCTCTCCTCTCTCCTCCCTCCCTCTCTCTCCCCCATATCTCCCTCTCTCTCCCCTCTCACTCTCCCCCTCTCCTTTCCAGCCCCCTCTCTCCCCTTCTCTCCCCTTCTCTCTCCCTCCCTCCCTCTGTAAGTATTTTCATACAACTTGGTTACTCTGCCCGTTTATCAGAAGGATAATAGACACTAAACAACAGCTGCAGGAGTAGAGGCCATTCGGCCCTTCCAGCCAGCACCGCCATTCAATGTGATCACAGCTGATCATCCCCAATCAGTACCCCGTTCCTGCCTTCTCTCCCCTCTCTCTCCCTCCTTTATCTCTCCCTTTCCCCTTCCTCTCTCTCCCCCTCTCCCTCTCCTTCTCCATATCTCCCCCCTCTCTCTCCCCCTCTTCCTCTCATCTCCCTCTCTCCCTCTCCCTCTCACCCCCTTTCCCTCTCTCTCTCCCCCTCCCCCTCTCTCTACCCCTCTCCCTCTCTCCCCTTCTCTCTCCCTCTCCCCTCTCTCTCCCCCTCCCCTCTCTCCTTCCTCCTTTGTCCCTCTCTCTCCCTCTCTCCCCGACTCTCCCTCTCTCCCTCCTCTCTCCCCCTCCCCCTCTCTCTACCCCTCCCCCTCTCTCCCCTTTCCCTCTTTCTCTCCCTCCTCTCTCCCCTCTCTCCCTCCCCTCTCTCTACCTCCCCGCTCTCCTCCCTCCCTCTCCCCTCTCTCTTCCCTCTCCCCTTCTCTCTCCCTCCCTCCCTCTGTAAGTATTTTCATACAACTTTGAAAGACAAAACTGTCACACAAAAAACATTCCCACGCGCTCCAATACCCAATAGACAACAGGTGCAGGAGTAGAGGCCATTCGGCCCTTCCAGCCAGCACCGCCATTCAATATGATCATGGCTGATCATCCAACTTAGTATCCTGTACCTGCCTTCTCTCCATACCCCCTGATCCTATACTCAAATCCTTTTGTTATGAAGGCCAACAGGCCAATACTGCACACAATACTCCAGGTGTGGTCTCACCAGGGCCCCGTACAACTGCAGAAGGACCTCTTTGCTCCTATAGTCAACTCATCTTGTTATGAAGGTCAACATGCCATTGGCTTTCTTCACTGCCTGCTGTACCTGTATGTTTACTGTCATTGACTGATGTACAAGGACCCCCCAGATCCCGTTGTACTTCACGCAAGTGACTAGTTCAAGTTCAAGTTCAAGTTCAAGAAACAACAGGAGAGACGGAAGGAGAAAGTAAGAGAGAGAGAGAGAGAGAGAGAGAGAGAGAGAGAGAGAGAGAGAGAGAGAGAGAGAGAGAGAGAGAGAGAGAGAGAGAGATAGAGAGAGAGAGAGAGAGAGAGAGGAAGAGAGCGAGATACTCAGCTCGCTCTCCAGCCCTAGGCTCGCTTTCTCTGATTTCCCTCCTTTGTTCACTTTTCGACTTTGCTCTTCTTCGGGGTTTCCGATCGGTGCTGCTTTTCCTGTGGGTTTCTTGCTCTGGCTCTCGTTCTCTTACGGGTATTGTGGGGTAGAGTGTGGGGGCAGAGTGTGGGGGGGGTGGGGGTTGGTGAGTGTGGGGGCAGAGTGTGAGCGGAGAGTGTGGGGGTTGAGTGTTGGGGAAGAGTGTGGGGGGAGATGTGGGGGGTGAGTGTGGGGGGGGGGGGGTGGAGGGGGGGGGGTGTTCCCAACATCGGGAACAATTTTCCTGCATCTAGCCCCCACCCACACTCTTCACCCCACACTCTCCCCCCACACTCTCCCCCCCCCCCCCACACTCTCCCCCCCACACTCTCCCCCCACACTGTCCCCCCCACACTCTCCCCCCCACACTCTCCCCCCCACACTCTCTCTCCCACACTCCCCCCCCCACTCTCTCCCCACACTCTCCCCCCGACACTCTCCCCCCACACCCCCCCTCCCCCCCACGCTCTCCCCCTCTCCCCACACTCTCCCCCTCCCCCCTCACTCTCCCCCACACTTTGCCCCTTAAGAATTGTGTAAGTTTCTATACGAACCCCCCTCAATCTTCTACATTCTAGCGAGTACAAGCCGAGTCTATCCAGTCATTCGTCATATGAAAGTCCGGCCCCCAGGATGCAGACTCCCAAGCAGAATATGAGGTGCTGTTCCTCCAATTTCCGGTGTTGCTCGCTGTGGCCATGGAGGTGACCCAGTACAGAGAGGTCGGAGACGGAGTGGGAGGGGGAGTTGAAGTACTGAGCCACAGGGAGGTCAGGTTGGTTATTGCGGACCGAGCGGAAGTGTTCGGCGAAACGATCGCCCAACCTCCGTTTGGTCTCACCGATATAGACCTGCTGACATCTAGAGCATCTAGAGCACTGAGGATCCTCAGTGTGTTGGGGAGAAGGGGGGGGTGGGGCAGATGGGATGGAGAAGGAACGGATTCCTAAACCCCGCGACGCTGTGTGCATTTTACAATCAGAGAAACGGGCGATTTCACCAGTTGTTTGAACTGCTGCCTGAACTTAGTCTGGGTGAGGGCGTAAAGAGCCGTGTTTGTGCAGCAACTCAGCATCTGCAACGTGTGGCCCAGATCGCCAACGAATAGGTCTGGAGAGTGCACGCTAGGAATTAAATAACCCAGTCTGAACCACACAACATATACCGCATAGACCGCCCACAACACGATGAAATTCCCCGAGATGACCAGCAGTAAAATGAGGGATTTCCTGCGGCTCTCCATCTCCGGGTCGCTGCCACTCTCCCCACTGCTGGGACCCCGGAGTCTCCTGCGGGCTCTGCTCGCCACTAACACGTATCTGATGGTCAAAGTGTTGAACACAACAATGAAGACAAATGGCATCACGGGGGTGATGATATACTGGAGTAACTCCCCGATTCCCCATGCCAGTGAGTAATGAACACCGAATCTTCCCGCACAAAACCAGGGCTCATTATATAGCAAGTACCCACCGCGCAACATAAAATACCAGAAGATGTTCTTTAAACAGCTCAGCACGGTCACTATCCCCAGAACCACAGCCGCTGTTCTCTCGGTGCAGTAGTTTATTTTCAGCTTCTGGCAACAAATGGCCACAAATCGATCAAAGGTGAAGGTGACGGTGAACCAGACAGAACAGTCGGTGACGGCGTAAAGGAAGACGGCGTGGATATTACACACTCTGACAGGACGCAGGAACCGAAATGCTTCATAGTAAGCAATGGGAATTTGCCTCATTATCAGGTCGACAATAATGACCAGTAGATCGGCGGCTGCCATGGCCATCAGGTAGAGAGTGACACCAGTGGAGAGACCGCACTTTCCCCGGGACAGGACCACAATTGTCAGCGTGTTCACTGTGAGGAGGGAGGTAAGTAAACAGAGACACGACACACAGCCAGCGGACAAAGCAAACACAGCAGATTCATCGAGGCGAGGGTCAAATCAAATGCTCAATCCTGTTCTGGGATTGTAGAAGATTGTCTAACGAGGCTGTCTAGTAGTAACTACTGAAGGAAATACATTATTCTACACCTGCTCGATTATTTAACAGATGAGAAGCTGCAGTTAGGAGGGTTGGGATAAAGAATCAGATCTGTGTCTGACCATTTCTCACTTCACCATGGGTGTTTATCTCTTTGCTTCACTGTGAGTGAATCAAAGATTATACAGCAGAGTAGGTATGAGCGAGAGAGGGAAGTGAGCGAAGGAAGGAGTTCAGGGACGTTATTGCCATCTGCATTGGTGCAAGGGAGGTGATGGTACATTAGACAATCTTGCTTACAGCAGCATGGTAAGAAACATAGACTGAAACCGCCGACATAAACACAGGTGGGTGACACATACTCCCACACACATCAATTCTGCAAGGCGGGCGGGTTGCAGAACCAACTCGCGTATTTAATAAAAAAAAGACATTAGGACAACATTAGAAAACAAGTCTGCACAGAGATGTTTTCCACTGGTGGGAGAGTCTAGGACCAGAGGTCACATCCTCGCAATTAAAAGGGCGTTCCTTTAGGAAGGAGATGAGGACGAATATAGAAACATAGACACTTAGACAATAGGAACAGGCCATTCGGCCGTTCGAGCCTGCACCGCCATTCAATATGATCATGGCTGATCATCCAACTCAGTATCCTGTACCTGCCTTCTCTCCATACCCCCTGATCCCTTTAGCCACAAGGTCCACATCTAACTCCCTCTTAAATATAGCCAATGAACTGTGGCCTCAACTACCTTCTGTGGCAGAGAATTCCACAGATTCACCACTCTGTGTGTGAAAATAAATTTTTTTTCTCATCTCGGTCCTAAAAGACTTCCCCCTTATCCTTGAACTGTGACCCCTTGTTCTGGACTTCCCCAACATCGGGAATAATCTTCCTTCATCGAGCTGTCCAACCCCTTAAGAATTTTGTAAGTTTCTATAAGATGCCCCCTCAATCTTCTAAAACTAGCGAGTACAAGCCGAGTTTATCCAGTCTTTCTTCATATGAAAGTCCTGGCATCCCAGGAATCAGTCTGGTGAACCTTCTCTGTACTCCCTCTATGGCAAGAATGTATTTCCTCAGATTAGGAGAGAAAAACTGTACGCAATACTCCAGGTGTGGTCTCACCAGTCTTTCCTCATATGAAACTTCATAGTGATAAACCTCTGATCCCCACAAACAGGCAGCATCAACACATTACCCATTACCATGTCGAAGATTTCTTCAAGGGACACGTACATCATGGATTGTCCGAGCTACAGACATTTATACCGGATCCCGTCACTGCCGCTTCTCACCTGCTGTGGCGCGGGAATTTGGACGGGGACTTACCTGGAAGAGCAACAAGGGCTAGCACGGGATAAAGGACAGGCTGTATAATTTTGAGTGCAAGGAAGATTCGACCACTTAAGTCGTACCAAGGATGAAAAAAATAGTCAGCCCAAGTGAAGACTCCCTTCTCCATGGCGGTAACTTTCCAGTCTACCGTTTTCACAGACTGTCACACATTTGTGTAACACCGCACGCACTCATTCACTGTTCCCCGATTACACTCGGTGACATTCACTTCACTCTCTAATATTCCCGGATTCCGAAACATCCATTAACATCCCACTTTATTGTCCACAGATTCCCAATGGGTTTTCTCCCTCTGTGGATGGAGCTGCTGCTCTCTGTCTGTCTGTCGGTGACGGGCGGGATGATCTCACCAACACTCTCATATCCCAGCAACAACAGGAATGGTTTATATTGGGAACTGGGAAATCTCCAGTGGGTGGGTGACACAACCGGGCTCCGTGTAGACTGACGTTAATCACACACACTCACTGAACAAACATCTACTGTTAACTCTTTTGTGTCCGGGCAGAAAGAGCCTCCCTCACGGAAAGGGCACCAGTCATCATGGGTGATGATATCCAGTCTATATGTTCTGTCTAGTGGACAGTTAGTGCCGGGGGAGGGAGCAATCTACAGGCCTGGTAGAATCCGCACCATCTCTCCGCAATCTCGATAATCGTGAACAGTCGCCTGAAATCGCAATGTTCAGTTTATTCGTTTCAATTGACGAGTGCATTTCGGGGATCTTCATTCATTTAATCTGACATCTTGAAAGATAGAAACATAGAACATAGGTGCAGGAGTAGAGGCCATACGTCCATTCGAGCCTGCACCGCCATTCAATATGATCATGGCTGATCATCCAACTCAGTATCCTGTACCTGCCTTCTCTCCATACCCCCTAATCCCTTTAGCCACAAGGGCCACATCTAACTCCCTCTTAAATATAGCCAATGAACTGTGGCCTCAACTACCTTCTGTGGCAGAGAATTCCACATATTCACCACTCTCTGTGTGAAATATGATTTTCTCATCTCGGTCCTAAAAGACTTCCGCCTTATCCTTAAACTGTGCGGCCCCTTGTTCTGGACTTCCCCAACATCGGGAACAATCTTCCTGCATCTAGCATCTCCAACCCCTTAAGAATTTGTACGTTTCTATCGGAGCCCCCCTCAATCTTCTAAATTCTAGAAAGTACAAGCCGACTCTATCCAGTCTTTCTATTTATGAAAGTCCTGACATCCCAGGAATCAGTCTGGTGACCCTTCTCTGTACTCCCGCTACGGCAAGAATGTCTTTCCTCAGATTAGGAGACGAGAACAGTACTCAATACTCCAGATGAAGTCTCAACAGAGGCCTATACAGCTTCAGAAGGACCTCTTTACTCCTATACTGAAATCCTCTTGTTATGAAGGCCAACATTCCATTAGCTTTCTTCACTGCCTGCTGTACCTGCACGCTAACTTTCAGTGGCCGGTGTAAAAGTACACCCAGTTCTCGCTGCACCTCCCTGTCTGTTTGACCTTCACCCACCCAGCCCATACCCCCCCCCCTCCCTCCTATTTCTGTATCCCCCTCCCCTCACTATCTCCGTAACGACCTCCCTCCCCTCCAGCCCCTTCCAGTGTGACTGGTGTTTCTTGGAGAGGGTCCAGATGAGATTTACAAGAACGATCCCAGGAATGAGGGGGTTAACTAACGTACGGTGAGCGTTTGTCGGCACTGGGCCTGTACTCGCTGGGATTTAGAAGGATGAGGGGGAACCTCATTGAAACATACAGATTAGTGAAAATCCTGGATAGAGTGGATGTGGAGAGGATATTTCCACTAGTGGGAGAGTCTAGGACCTGAGGGCGCAGCCCCAGAATTAAAGGGCGCTCTTTTCAAAAGGTGAGGAGGAACCTCTTTAGCCAGAATGTCGTTAATCAGTGGAACTCGTTGCCACAGGGTGCTGTGGATATTATTAAGACAGAGATAGATAGATTCTTGATTGGTGCGGGTGTCAAGGGTTATGTGTTGAAAGCAGGAAAATAGGGTTAGAAGGGAGAGATCAGCCATGGTTGAATGGCGGTGTAGACTTGATGGGCTGAATGGCCTAAATCCACTCCTATAACTTTTGAATGTCTTTCTTCACATGTTCTGAATCTCGGTGTCCGGGATCTGTACAGCGAGAAGAAGCCCGGATACAAATGGACCTCTGCTCAACCTCTCTCTGAGTGCACCCCCCCCCCCCCCCCCACCTGCCCACTTTCTCTGACGTGTCTCTCTTTTTCCTTCCTCTCTATAATCACCCTCCCTCCCATCGACTCCATCTACACCTCACGCTGCCTCGGCAAGGCCAGCAGCCCAGACCAGGACCGGCCTTAGGAGGTGCGGGGCCCAATTGGGAACAATTTTGGTGAGCACCAGGTTCCCAGCCAAGATCTGTAGATTCATAGAAATATAATTAAAGTCTATTATAGACTTTATATCTCTATGGTAGAATGGAGAGTGATCACAATGTGCACTTAAAAAGTGCCTGCGACTTAATAGACCAAACAGATCTGAGCTACATATTAATATAGAATTGCATACATGTAAGCCTAGAAGTAACAAACAGAATGTGTAGATCATCTCTGTAAATTACATAGTTACAATACCACTTGTTTTAGTGAGTGAAATTTAAAAATAGTAATTTAATTTAATAGATCCTGGAAAACCAATAACCATTGTTGAAAAACCAGTCCAGGCATTAAATGTTGGGCTTCAGCCCCATCCTACCCTTTGGGCTTCTACCCCATCCTAACTTACTTGTGTGTGTTAGTTATCTGTGGGTGATGTGTGTGTGGGAGGGAAGGAGAGAAGGGAGGGTGGGAGGGAGGGAAGGGATGGAGCGAATGAGGGAAGGAAAAAGAGAGAGGAAGGAGGGAGGGAAGGAGAGAAGGAGAGGGGGGAGGGGGAGGGCCGGCGGCGGGAGCGGGTGCCGCGGTCCGGGCGAACGCATGTGAGACGTTGCTCCAAACTCCGATCCCGGCCCTCCGTGTATTGATCTACCCGAGCTGAGAGTAGATGACTCAGGGGCCCCCTTACTCGCTTGACCCAATTGGGAGCAATCGGTCCAATCGGCTTAAGGCCGGCCCTGGCCCAGACCATCACACACACACACACATGAACCAACCTCCCTTCCATCGACGCCATCTACACCTCACGCTGCCTCGGCAAGGCCAGGATCATCATCGCGAACCAGTCTCACCCCCGATCACTCCCTATCCTCCCCTCTCCCATCGGGCAAGAGGTACAGAAGTATGAAAGCAAACGCGCACACACACACCTCCAGATTCAGGGAGAATTTATTCCCGGATGTTATCAGGCAACTGAACCATCCTGCCACAACGGGAGTGCGGTCCTGAACTAAGATCTGTGTTTAAGAAAGAACTGCAGATGCTGGAAAATCAAAGGTACACAAAAGTGCTGGAGAAACTCAGCGGCCTTATCATATATCTATACACACAGCAGAAGCTTTTCACTGTACCTCAGCATCTATGGAGCGAAGGAAATAGGCAACGTTTCTGGACGAAACCCTTCTTCAGACTCAATAGGCAACGTTTCAGGCCGAAACCCTTCTTCAGAGGGCCCGAAACATTGCCTATTTCCTTCGCCCCATAGATGCTGCTGCACCCGCTGAGTTTCTCCAGCATTTTTGTGTCCCCTGAACTATTATCAACCAGATTGGTGACCAGAGGACTGTCCTCGATCGGACTTTGCTGGCTTTACCTTGCACTAAACGTTATTCCCTTATCATGTATAAACGTTATTCACTTATCTAGGCAGCCATTGGCGCCGTCCAATGGCTGCCTAGCCTGCAGCTGTCTGTTTTTTTCGTCTCTTTTTCTTATTTTTAGTTAGTTTAGTGTTTTGGTTTGAGGAGTTCTAGCTTTTTATGTGTGGGGGAGGGGGGAGGGGAGAGGGAAACTAATTTCCACGGACCCTACCTGGTCGGAGATGCAGCTTTTCTCAGGGCTGCGGCTTCGACCCGTCCCAGCGGCCTACCAGCGGGCCTGGAGCTTAGGCGTCGGCGGCGGCGGCGGCACCGGCTCAGCGGCGGCGACGGCACCGGCTCAACACCGGCGGCGGCGGCACCGGCTCAGCAGCGGCGACGGCGCCGGCTCAGCAGCGGCAACGGCACCGGCTCAGCGGCGGCGACGGCACCGGCTCGGCGGCGGCGGCGGCACCGGCTCAGCGGCGGCGGCACCGGCTCAACACCGGCGGCGGCGGCACCGGCTCAACACCGGCGGCGGCGGCACCGGCTCAGCGGCGGCGGCGGCACCGGCTCAACACCGGCGGCGGCAGCGGTGCCGGTTCGGCATCGGCGACGGCACCGGCTCAGCAGCGGCGACGGCACCGGCTCAGCAGCGGCGGCAGCGGTGCCGGTTCGGCATCGGCGGCGGCGGAGCTGCGGGTCTCGAGTAAGGAGGCCCGACTACGGGTGGACATGGGGATGGGGGGGGGGGTGTTTTGTGGGGGGATGTTTTGATGTATCTATCTGAAACTATCTATTATTGTTATGTTGTATTCTTCTTTTATGTGCTGCATGGCAAAAATAATTTCACTACACCGAAAGGTGTATGTGACAAAATAAATTTGAAATCTTTAATCTTGAAATGTATCTACACACAACAAAAACCTTTCACTGTACCTCGGTACACGTGTCAATAAACAAAACAATCCTCTCTGCCTCCATTCTCCCTGTATTCTCCCACCCACTGCTTTGTAATGTATTGTTCCCTCCCTGGATACACCTCTCCCCCTCCCTGCACACACTCCCTCTGTATCCTCTCCCTCCCCCTCCATCTTCCTCCCCTCCTGCCTCTCTCCCTCGCTGCATCCTCTCTCTCTCCCCCTTTATCCATCCCCTCCATCCCCGCTCCGTACATCCTTTCTCCCTCCTTGCATTTTCTCTCTCCCCCTCCCTATCTCTCCCCTTCTATCCCCCACTCTCTCTCCTCCCCATCATCTCTCCCACTCCTTCCTCTACCGCCGCTACTCCCCTCCCCCCTCGCTCCTCCTCTCTCCCTCTCCCTCCTCCACTCTCCCCTTCCCTCCTCCTCTCTCCCCCTTCCCTCCCCCTCCCTCCTCCTCTCCCCTTCCCTCCCCCTCTCTCCACCTCCCTCCACCTCTCCCCCCTCCCTCCTCCTCTCTCCTCCTCTCTCTCCATCTCTTCATCCCTCCTCCTCTCTCCTATTCCTCCTCCTCCACCTCTCCCGCTTCATCCTCTCTCCCTCTCACTCCTTTCTCATCCTCTCTCCTCCTCTCTCCCCCTCCCTCCTCCTCTCTCTCCCTCCCTCCTCTCACCCCTTCCCTCCTCCTCTCTCCACCTCCCTCCTCCTCTCTCCCCCTCCTCTCTCCCTCTCCACCTCCTCTCTCCTCCTCTCTCTCCATCCCTCCTCCTCTATCCCCCCTCCCTTCTCCTCTCTCCCCTTGCCTCCTACTCTCTCCCTCTCCCTCCTCCTCTCTTCCTCTTCATCCTCCTCTCTCCTCCTCTCTCCTCATCCCTCCCTCCTCGCCTTTCGCCTTCTCTCCCTCTCCCACCCCCTCTCTCCCCTCCCTCCGCCTCTCTCCATCTCCCTCCTCCTCTCTCATCCTCTCCCTCTCCCCCCTCTCCTCTCTCCCTCCCTCTCCCTCTCCTCCACTCTCCTCCTCCCTCTCCATCCCTCCTCCTCTCTCTCCCTCCCTCCTCCGCTCCCCCTTCCTCTACTCTCTCCTCCACTCTCCTCCTCTCTCTCCATCCCTCCTCCTCTCTCTCCATCCCTCCTCCGCTCTCCCTCCCTCCTCTCTCTCCCACTCACCTCCTCTCTCTCCCTCCCTCCTCCTCTCTCTCCCTCCCTCCTCCTCTCTCCATCTTCCTCCTCTCTCCTCCTCTCTCCCCCTCCCTCCTCCTCTCTCTCCATCCCTCCTCCTCTCTCCCTCTCCACCTCCTCTTTCCTCCACACTCCTCCTCTCTCTCCATCCCTCCTCTACCCCCCTCCTCCTCTCTCCCTCTCCCTCCTCTCTCATCCTCTCTCCTCCTCCTTCCCCTCCCTCCTCCTTCCCCCTCCCTCCTCCACCCCCCTCCGTCCTCCTCCTCCCTCCGTCCTCCTCCCTACCCCCTCTCCTCCTCTCTCTCGCTCCCTCCTCCTCTCTCCCTCTCCCTCCTCCTCTCTTCCTCTTCTTCCTCCTCTCTCATCCTCTCTCTTCCTCCCTCCCCCTCCCTCTTCCTCTCTCTTCCTCCCTCCCCATCTCTCCCCTCCCTCCTCTTCTCTCCCTCTCCATCTCCTCTCTCATCCTCTCGCCCTCTCCCTCCCCCTCCTCCCCCCTCTCTCCTCCTCTCTTCCCCTTCCTCCTCCTCATTCACGTTCCCACATCCTCTCTCCCCCTCCCTCCTCCTCTCCCCCGCTCCCACCTCCTCTCTCCACCTACCTCCTCTCCTCTTCCTTTCCCTCCTCCTCTCTCTCCCTCCCACCTCCTCTCGCCCCCTCCCTCCTCCTCTCTGTCCTCTCCCTCCCCTCTCTGCTCAGACATACAACATCTTATCATTGTGAACAGCTACCAGAATCCTGCCCGCCCAGTCCGCTGTTAATCCGACTGATTTTACAACGCAGTTCAGTTCATGTTTGTGTGGGAATAAACTGCAGGTGCGGCTTTAAACAAAAGATCGACACAAAATGCTGGAGTAACTCAGCGGGATTTGACTTTCAGAAGGCTTTCGACAAGGTCCCACATAAGAGATTCGTATACAAACTTAAAGCACATCCGGTATTGGGGCTTCAGTATTGATGTGGATAGAGAACTGGCTGGCAGACAGGAAGAAAAGAGTAGGAGTAAACGGGTCCTTTTCACAATGGCAGGCAGTGACTAGTGGGGTACCGCACGGCTCAGTGCTGGGACCCCAGCTATTTACAATGTATAATAATGATTTAGGCGAGGGAATTGAATGCAACATCTCCAAGTTTGCGGATGACACGAAGCTGGGGGGCAGTGGTAGCAGCGAGGAGGATGCTAGGAGGCTGCAAGGTAATTTAGATAGGCTGGGTGAATGGGCAAATGCACGGCAGATGCAGTATAATGTGAATAAATGTGAGGTTATCCACTTTGGTGGCAAAACAGGAAAGTAAACAATTATCTGAATGGTGGCCTATAAGGAAAAGGGGAGATGCAACGAGACCTGGGTGTCATGGTACACCAGTCATTGAAAGTAGGCATGCATGTGCAGCAGGCAGTGATGAAAGCGAATGGTATGTTAGCATTCGGAGCAAAGTATTTGAGTAGAGGAGCAGGGAGGTTTTACAGCAGTTGTACAGGGTCTTGGTGAGACCACACCTGTAGTATTGCGTACAGGTGTGGTCTCCTAATCTGAGGAAATACATTCTTGCCATAGAGGGAGTACAGAGAAGGTTCACCAGACTGATTCCTGGGATGTGAGGACTTTCATATGAAGAAAGACTGGATAGACTCAGTTTGTACTCGCTAGAATTTCGAAGATTGCGGGGGGAACTTATAGAAACTTACAAAATTATTCAGGGGTTGGACAGGCTAGATGCAGGAAGATTGTTCCCGATGTTGAGGAAGTCCAGAACGAGGGGTCACAGTTTAAGGATAAGAGGGAATTCTTTTAACAAAATATATCACACTGAGAGTGGTGAATCACTGGAATTCACTGCAACAGAAGGTAGTTGAGGCCACAGTTCATTGGCTATATTTAAGAGGGAGTTAGATGAGGCCCTTGTGGCTAAAGGGATCAGGGGGTATGGAGAGAAGGCAGGTACAGGATACTGAGTTGGATGATCAGCCATGATCATATTGAATGGCGGTGCAGGCTCGAAGGGCCAAATGGCCCCTACTCCTGCACCTATCGTCTATGTTTCTATGACAGGCAGCATCTCTGAAGAAGGGTCTCGACCCGAAACGTCACTCATTCCTTCTCTCCAGGGATGCTGCCTGTCCCGCTGAGTTACTCCAGCATCTTGTGTCTACCTTTATCACATTATAGGCACGTGAACCGAGACAAGACGAGACGTTGAGCTTGTCCGATCCCGCCATCCACGCGCGCTATCACACACGGTGAAAGTCTGGACGCACGTTATTGCGAGACAAAGTCAAAAGTCAAGTCTATTTTATTCGCCACTCACATGTACCCGAAGGTGCAGTGAAATGAATTTGTCAGCAGCGATACAACAAAATAGAGAGAGAGAGTACAGAGGAGATTTACTAGAATATTGCCTGGGTTTCAGCAACTAAGTTACAGAGAAAGGTTGAACAAGTTAGGTCTTTATTCTTTGGAGCGCAGAAGGTGAAGGGGGGACTTGCTAGAGGTCTTTAAAATGATGAGAGGGATAGACAGAGTTGACGTGGATAAGCTTTTCCCATTGAGAATAGGGAAGATTCAAACAAGAGGACATGACTTGAGAATTAAGGGACAGAAGTTTAGGGGTAACACGAGGGGGAACATCTTTACTCAGAGAGTGGTAGCTGTGTGGAATGAACTTCCAGTGGAAGTGGTGGAGGCAGGTTTGATTTAATCATTAAAAAATAAATTGGATGGGTATATGGACGGGAAAGGAATGGAGGGTTATGGTCTGAGTGCAGGTAGATGGGACTAGGTGAGAGTAAATATATTCAGAGGTACAAGGTTTTGTCCGAGTATTTCAATATTCTATTACCTGAAATCAGTATTTTGCTGAGGAAATCAGTATTTTTACGTGGTGCCATTTTGCTGAATTAAAATAATTTTTTTAATGTTTTAAAGATAAATAATTCATGAAATCAGCTGCCCTGGACATTTTAAGGACTGTTTTTTACTGTATTTTATTGTTGCTGTTTAACCTGCTTTTAACTATTTATACTGTTTCATCAGGGACTGGATTGTTTTTACTGTTATTTATGTGTGAAATGTTTTGTTTCATGTGCGATGCTCCGGTATTCCCTGGGAAACGTCTTCTCATTTAGCGGTGTACAGCTGTTGCTTTGCAAGATGACAATAAAGGTTGATTGATTTGATTGATTGATGCTCCGGGCCCGACTCCGGGAAAGGCCGCTCACATCCATGATGTTAGGCTGCGAGGAAGGCGAGTTGGAAAAGATCGCCTCTACCTCGAGGAGGCAACCGAAAGTGGACCTTCCTCCCCCCCACCCCCCTACACCCACACAAGACACACCAAGAGACACCTAACGTAACATTAGACACACCAAAACAAAAAACAAAAAAGAATCGAAATAACAAACATGCTGCTGGCAGGGCAGCCGACTAGCAGCGCCCCAAATAGACGCGCTGTGAACTATCAGCGTGTCCATGGTCCATTCCCTGGGCTGACTGATTCCTGGGATGGCAGGACATTCATATGAAGAAATACAATGGTAAGGTACCATTCATAGTAAAAGGAGTTGAGTATAGGAGCAGGGAAGTTCTACTGCAGTTATACAGGGTCTTGCTCAGACCACACCTGGAGTATTGCGTACAGTTTTGGTCTCCTAATCTGAGGAAAGACATTCTTGCCAAAGAGGGAGTACAGAGAAGGTTCACCAGACTGATTCCTGGGATGTCAGGACTTTCATATGAAGAAAGACTGGATAGACTCGGCTTGTACTCGCTAGAATTTAGAAGATTGGGGGTCGGGGGGGATCTTACAGAAACTTACAAAATTCTTAAGGGGTTCGACAGGCTAGATGCAGGAAGTTGTTCCCGATGTTGGGGAAGTCCAGAACTGGGGGTCACAGTTTAAGGATAAGAGGGAAGTCTTTTAGGACCGAGATGAGAACATCATTTTTTACACTGAGAGTGGTAAATCTGTGGAATTCTCTGACACAGAAAGGAGTGGAGACCACAGTTCATTGGCTATATTTAAGAAGGAGTTAGATGTGGCCCTTGTGGCGAAAGGGATCAGGGGTATGGAGAGAAGGCAGGTACAGAATACTGAGTTGGATGATCAGCCATGATCATATTGAATGGCGGTGCAGGCTCGAAGGGCCGAATGGCCTCTACTCCTGCACCTATTGTCTATGTTTCGATGTTTCTATGACTGCTGGTGAGGAATTTCACTTCACCTCCAGTGTGTTTGTGACAATAAACTGATCACAATGCAAATCTGACATCTGGTCACATAACCCTCTCACTGCCCCCTGTTGGAGAGCAGAAGAACTGGCGGATCAAGTGAGATGACAAACAGCGGCGTGGGAGAGTTTCGGCTCGATCGGATGGAAGATGGTGGAGTTGGGGATTGTGTTCCCGGCCTGCGCTGGGAGCGACGGTGATTAAAGCTGACATTCAGAGCCCCAGAAACCCAGCTTCAATTCCCACCTTACCTATATTACTAAATCTGTGATCTTGACCGGTTTTGGCCCACTGTGCTGCGATTTCCGACAGAACGCCGCCACCTACTGCCGTCATTTTTGACCACCTTGCTCAGAGCCCCGCTCCGCCCTAAGGGTGCGGAGGATTTTTCCCATCGATGACAAATCAGAGAGATATTAACGTTTAAATAAAACCCACCATTCTCTCTGCTGCCCCTGCTTTGGTTTAAAGTTGAAAGGCACTACTTACTGCAAATGGTGGCTTCGGTGTTTTGGCTTGAAGTTGAAAGCCACTACTTACTGCAAATGGTGGCGCGTGATTTGCTTGAACTTGAAAGGCACTATTTATTGCAAATGGTGGCTTTGGAGCTTTGGTTTAATGTTGAAAGGCACTACTTACTGCAAATGGTGGCTTGGGAGCTTTGGCTTGAAGTTTAAAAATTGTCACCATTCTCTCTGCTGCACCTGCTGGGGGGAGGGGGAGGGAATATAAAACCAGGAAGTGGTGTGCCTCACTCAATATCTGCAAGGTGGATGAAACCAAGGGTCACGTCTTTATGAGCTCTGAAGAACACTGAACACATGTATACACAAGTACCCTTAATGTGTTTTGAAACTTAAAATATGGTTTGTTTGAAGTAAAAAGGCACTGCCTGCAAATGGTTGTTTGGGTGCTTTGGCTTGAAGTCAAAGGCACTACTTCCTATAAATGGTGGCTTGGGTGCCCTGACTTGATATTGAAAGATACTACTTACAGCAAATGGTGGCTTGGGAGCTTTGGCTTGATGTTGAAAGGCATTATTTACTGCAAATGGTGGTTTGGGTGTTTTCGCTTGATGTTGAAAGTCAATACTTACTGCAAATGGTGGTTTGGGAGCTTTGGCTTGAAGTTTGAAGAAATCACCATTCTCTCTGCTGCACCTGCTGGAGGGAGGGGAGGGACTATAAAACCAGGAAGTGGTGTGCCTCACTCAATCTCTGCAAGGTGGATGAAGCAAAGGGTCACGTTTCTATGAGCTCTGAATAACACTGAACACATTTCTACAGAATTGTGAGTACCCTTAATGTGGTTTGAAAATGAAAATATGGTTTGTTTGAAGAAAAAAGGCACTGCCTGCAAAAGGTTATTTGGGTGCTTTGGCTTGAAGTTGAAAGGCACTACTTACTGCAAATGGTGGCTTGGGAGCGTTGCCTTGAAGTTTAAAGGCACTGCTTTCTGCAAATGATCGAGGGTAATTTGCTTGAAGTTGAAAGGCACTACTTACTGCACATGGTGGCTTGGGTGCTTTGGCTTGAAGTTGAAAGGCACCACTTACTGCAAATGGTGGCGGGTAGATTTGGCTTAAAGTTGAAAGGCACTTCTTATTGCCAATGGTGGCTTGCGTGCTTTGATTTGAAGTTGAAAGTCACTACTGCAAATGGTGGCTTGGATGCTTTGGCTTGAAGTTGAAGGTCACTCCTTACTGAAAATGGTGGCTTGGGTGATTTGGCTTGACGTTGAAAGGCACTGCATACTGCAAATGTTGGCTTGGGTGCTATGGCTTGAAGTTTAAAAAAAAATCACCATTCTCTCTGCTGCACCTGCTTGAGGGAGGGGGAGATAATTTAAACCAGGAAGTGGTGTCCCTCACTCAATCTCTGAGTCACTACTTACAGCAAATGGTGGCTTGGGAGCTTTGGTTTGAAGTTGAAAGGAACTACTTACTGCAGATGGTGGCATGGAGTTGAAAGGCACTGCGTACTGCAAATGGTGGCATGGGTGCTTTGGCCTGAAGTTGAAAGGCACTACTTACAGCAAATGTTGGCTTGGGTGCTTTGGCTTGAAGTTGAAAGGCACTACTTAATGCAAATGGTGGCATTAAGTTGAAAGGCACTACTTACTGCAAATGGTGGCTTGGGTGCTTCGGTTTTAAGTTGAAAGGCACTACTTACTGCAAACGGTGCTTGGGTGCTTTGGCTTGAATTTGAAAGGCACTACTTACTGCAAATGGTGGCATTTAGTTGAAAGGCACTTATTACTGCAAATGGTAGCTTGGGTGCTTCCGTTTTAAGTTGAAAGGCACTACTTACTGCAAATGGTGGCTTGAAGTTGAAAGTCACTCCGGAAGTGGCGGCGCTGTTAACAGCTGCGGCTCGCCTGCAGTCCGTCTGTCTTTTCTTTTTTCTGTTGTTTTTTTTGTCTTGTTTTGGCAACGTTTTGGTTTGTTGGGTTGTGTTAGAAGGGGGGGGTGGGGGGGGGGGGGGGGGGGGGGGGGGGAACATGTTCTCTGTCTCTTCCTTCGGGGGAATGCGACTTTTTCGTGTCGTATCCCCCTTCTCTGCCTCCGTCTGCGCTGAGGCCTAATGGTGGAGCTGCCGGCCTCCAGCCTGCGACTGACCCCGAGGCTCCGGAGGCAGAGCCAGCCAGGACTCACCAGCTGGCCGTCTTCGGGGCTGAGGCAGCGGTGGCCCGACTTGCTGGTGCGGCGTTCTGGCTTTCGGCAGCGGCCCGGAGCTGATGCAGCGGGGCTCGGAGCGGAGACTGCGGGTCCCGGAGCGGAGACTGCGGGACCCGGAGCTGGGGCAGCGGCTCGGAGCTGAGACGGCGGGACCCGGAGCTGGGGCAGCGGCTCGGAGCGGAGACTGCGGGGCCGGGTGCTGGGGCAGCGGCCCGGAGCGGAGACTGCGGGACCCGGAGCTGCGGCGGCTGCCCGGATCTGATGCTGTGACGGGCCGTCTCGGAGCGGAGACGGCGTTCCGGCTTTCGGCGGGGGCGACATCACCACGGAGGTCCGCTGGACTGGAGAGCGGCATCTCCGGCCTGGATCGATCGCCTCAGCGCAGAGGGAGAACAACGAGGGAAGAGACGGAGACTAAGACTTTGCCTCCATCACAGTGAGGATGTGCTTGGTGAACTCACTGTGGTGGATGTTTAATTTGTGTTTATTGTATGTTTTGCTTTTATTGGTTCTGTGTATGACTGCAGGCAACATAATTTCGTTCAGACCGAAAGGTCTGAATGACAATAAAGGAATCTAATCTAACTATTACTACTATTGGTGGCTTGGGTGCTTTGGCTTGAAGTTGAAAGGCACTCTTTACTGCAAATGGTGGCATTAAGTTGAAAGGCACTACTTACTGCAAATGGTGGCTTGGGTGCTTTGGCTTGAAGTTGAAAATCACTACTTACTGCTAATGGTGGCTTGGGTGCTTTGACTTGAAGTTGAAAGGCACTACTTACTGCAAATGGTGGCTTGGGTGCTTTGGCTTGAAGTTGAAAGTCACTACTTACTGCTAATGGTGGCTTGCGTGCTTTGGCTTGAAGTTGAAAGGCACTTTACTGCAAATGGTGGAATGAAGTTGAAAGGCACTACTTACTGCAAATGGTGGCTTGGGTGCTTCGACTTTAAATTGAAAAGCACTACTTACTGCAAATGGTGGCTTGGGTGCTTTGGCTGGAAGTTGAAAGTCACTACTTACTGCAAATGGTGACTTGGGTGCTTTGGCTTGAAGTTGAAAGGCATTACTTACTGCAACTGGTGGCTTGGGTGCTTTGGCTTTTAGTTGAAAGGCACTACTTACTGCAAATGGTGGCATGAAGTTGAAAGGCACTACTTACTGCAAATGGTGGCTTGAGTGATATGGCTTGAAGTTGATAGGCACTACTTACTGCAAATGGTGGCTTGGGTGCTTGGGCTTGAAGTTGAATGGCACTACTTACTGCAAATGGTGGCTTGTGTGCTTTGGCTTGAAGTTGAAAGGCGTTACTTACTGTAAATGTTGGCTCGGGAGCTTTGGCTTGAAGTTGAAAGGCACTACTTACTGCAAATGGTGGCATGAAGTTGAAAGGCATTACTTATTGCAAATGGCGGCTTTGGTGATTTGGCTTGAAGTTAAAAGGTACTACTGCAAATGCACTTACTTTCTGTTTGCACTGTATATCGATTTTAGATAAAACGCTACCACTTACTGCTGTGATTTTTGGCCATCTTACCCCGTCCCTCTCCGATGAGCAGGTGCAGGGAATTATTCCCATCAATTAAAAATAAAAGTGTTATTAGTGTTTAAAAAATGTTGAGAATCTCTATCCTGTCATTCACGCCCTGAAAGCCACACCTTTTCCGGGAGGAGGGGGTTATAAAACCCGGAAGTGTGGGTGTGGCTCAGCCTCTGCATGATGGGAGAGTGTGAGGTCATGACTCTGTCTGAGCTGTGAATCAACTGAACACACTGACTGTCAACTGAACAGTGAGTTTGGTGTTTTGTGTGGTTTTATGGTGGTTTCACCCTGCATGAAATGGTATGAAGCTGCATTTGAATTTGGTGGCCGTGGACCCTGCTTGAAGTGGTATGAAACTGCACTGAATTTGATGGCCTTGCACCCTGTTGAAAGTGGTATGAAACCGAACTTGAATTTGGTTGCCTTGGATCCAGCTTGAAGTGGTATGCAACCGCACTTGAATTCGGTGGCCCTGCACCCAGCATGAAGTGGTTGGAAACTGCACTTGGATTCGGCGGCCTTGCACCCTGCTCATAGTGGTAAGAAACTGCACTTGAATTTGGTGGCCTTGCACCCTGCTTGAAATGGTAGGAACATGGATTTGAATTTGGTGGCCTTGCACCCTGCTTGAAATGGAATTTCAAGGAAAAGTCACGAGTCAACTGCCAGCCCACCAGCCGTGAGTGATTTGCCAGCAGATCAGGCTTCAGGGACTGAGCTGCCACCTCAAGAACGCATACCAGCACTCCAGAAAGCTCCCACACTGGCCACCAATATTGGAATTGGTGGGGAGGTGGAATATTTCGTTGTGGGACCAGCTCTCCCGTGTGAACGTGGGACCCAACGGGTCCCACTTAGTCTAGTATAACCATATAACCATATAACAATGACAGCACGGAAACAGGCCAACTCGACCCTTCTAGTCCGTGCCGAACACTTATTCTCTCCTAGTCCCATCTACCTGCACTCAGAACATAACCCTCCATTCCTTTACAGTCCATATACCTATCCAATTTATTTTAAAATGATAAAATCGGACTTGCCTCCACCATTTACCCTGGAAGCCGATTTCACACAGCTACCTCTCTCTGAGTAAAGAAGTTCCCCCTTGTGTTATCCCTAAGCTTCTGTCCCTCAATTCTCAGGTCACGTCATCTTGTTTGAATCTTCCCTACTCTCAATGGGAAAAGCTTGTCCACGACAACTCTGTCTATCCCTTTCATCATTTTAAAGACCTCCATCGTCCCCCCTTAACGTTCTGCGCTCCAAAGAATAAAGACCTAACTTGTTCAACCTTTCTCTGTAACTTAGTTGCTGAAACCCAGGCAACATTCTAGTAAATCTCCTCTGTGCTCTCTCTATTTTATTGACATCGTTCCTATAATTAGACGACCAAAATTGTACACCATACTCCAGAATTGGTCTCACCAATGCCTTGTACAATTTTAACATTACATCCCAACTTATATATTCAATGCTCTGATTAATAAAGGCCAACACATCAAATGCAGGAAACATTCTAGTAAATCTCCTCTGTACCCTTGTCGTTATCTTTAAAAAATTTAAAAATTAATTTTAATTCAGCAAAATGGCACCACGTAAAAATACTGATTTCCTCAGCAAAATACTGATTTTCTGGTACGAGAATATTGAAATGCTCGGAAAAGAACTGGCACCTCTGAGTATATCATGATATCTCTAAGTTACAGAGAAAGGTTGAACTAGTTAGGTCTTTATACTTTGGAGCGCAGAAGGTTCAGGGGGGACTTGATAGAGGTCTTTAAAATGATGAGAGGGATAGACAGAGTTGACGTGGATAAGCTTGAGTGTAGGGGAGATACAAACAAGAGGACATGATTTGAGAATGAAGGGACAGAGGTTTAGGGGTAACCTGAGGGGGGACTTCTTTACTCAGAGAGTGGTAGCTGTGTGGAATGGGCTTCAAGTGGAAGGGGTGGAGGCAGGTTCGATTTTATAACAGTACGATTAAACTAGAACTTACCAGTTTGAAGTTTGATCTTTATTTTATGAGGAGTAATGTTGAGGGATTACGTGAAGATCCCGCCAGGACGCATGCGTTCCATTCTTCAAAGCAGCGGTGTGAAATCGCAGATAACAGTAATGAACTGAACATAGTAAAACTAGAGAAAAAGGATACCCGTTGAACTTTATGATCGAGGGTGGGAGCGGAGGGCACGTAATCCCTCAACGTTACTCCTCATAAAATAAAGATCAAACTTCAAACTGGTAAGTTCTCGTTTAATCTTACTATTTTACTTCGGAGTCACGTGAGTGACTACGTGAAGTTTTGAAAGCTCTGTGATTTCATGCCGTGGAAACGAGTCCATGCCTCACGTCTGCCTTAATTGACTAAGGGAGGAATTGTGTTAACGTATTCAAACATGAATCCGACATTGAAAACCCATGATGAACTTATTAACTAACAAAACTATAGCACCTATCTTATGAGGTAAAACATGATACAGAACTTAAAATTGATTCTGCAAATCTCACAGGTTTAACCACTGGTTTATTATAATATGGTTGAGAAGTGTTCTCTTATGACCATCCTGCTGTTCCCAGGATTTGGTCCATAGGTACGTCCAATTCCTTAGCTGCCGATGTAGCTGCAGCCCTAGTGGTATGTGATTTGAATATCCACCCCAGCAGCCGTTAATACCTGTTTCAGCCGTCTGGAAATTGTTTGTATCGATACCCTATTATGGGCCTGTTAGTGGCTGATCAGTAATGCCATCTCTTTGCCTCTGAGCTGTTTAGTGTTCTCTATGTATACGAATTAATGTCTCATAATGGATAGACGATCATCTATTGGGTATGCTCTGAATTCTATTGAGAGGCCTGACGTTCCCGGTCTGTTCCGTTTAACTAATTCGTGGATGTAAAATGTTATTTTACTCGTTGAAGTGGTGATACTATCCAGCCTTAGTTTATGTAACGACTGAACTCTATGTGCTGAGACCAATGCCATCGCATGACTATTTTATATGTTAGTCTATGCAGGGACAAAGCTATTGCTGGTGACCAATTCCTCAGTAATGTTTGGACTATACTCACATCCCATATTTGGGAATACTTTGTCCTTGGGGATTAATATTAAAATATCCCTCATAAGTTTAGTTACCAGGGGTGGGTCCCGACAGAATGATGCTCTGATCTTTGCCACATATATGCTGTAAGGGCACTTCTGGCGCAGTTTATGGCACTATAACTGAGCACCTCATCATAGTGGGGCTAGCCAGGTATTCCAGCACAGAAGTTATGTTCGTCGTACAGTAAGTGATGTTGTTCCTTGAACAGTTTCTCCCACTTCCTGATGTATACCCGATATGTTCATTGTTCGGTCCGTTGGTCCCAGGTCCAGAGATGGTTTCTTAAGATTCTACAAATCATAAAATTTGTCCTATTATGGCATTGATGGCTTTCCCCCAATTACGGGTTGAACCAACAAATCTGGTCGTTTCGGAACGGAGATGCATGGTTCTAAAACCATAACAAGAATCACAGGGAATCATGGTTGAGTAGGCCAATCGGACACTACCAAAATACCAGACGCCGGGTCATGTTTTATTTTGCGTAATACAGGACTGATGAGGCAGAAAGATGGGAATGCATAGAACAACAATTTCCCCCAATGCAGCGAGAAGCATCCATCGCTGATGCCCCAGTGTCTGATTCCCAAGAAACATAGTTTAGCAACTGATAATTAAGCCGAGATGCAAATAGATCGATATCTGGTGTTATATATCGTGCTACAATATCAGCAAACACTTTGCGGTCCAACATCTATTCAATGTTGTCATTGAATTTGCGTGACCTGGTGTCTGTCACTGAATTTGAGGTTACCTGGTAGGTAACTAGCTGATATCCACATACTTTTCTGAATAAACCATTGCCAAATTGTGTTAGCCGGATTATCACATGATACCGATTTGATTTCACCCATATAGTTAATATATGCCACCACTGTGGTGTTATCAATCTGTAGTCTAACATGCAGGTGATGCATTTCTGAACAGTATGATTTTAGACCATAGAACGCACCCTACGTTTCCAAGTAGTTTATGCCATGTATCTGAAGTAATGATGCCGCTTGTGCATCCCATCTACCTCCACAACTAGAGATGGAATTAGTAGCACCCCAACCATGAGCACTGGCATCAGTTTGTAGCACCACTGAATGGTTGCTGACAATGATAGGGCTAGAACAATGCCGAATGTTTTCCCTCCACCATTGTTAATCCATAATTGATTTGATTGGTAGCTTCATTGGCCTATCGAAATGGCCAGTATTGATTGTGAGTGCTTGTACCTTTGCCCTTTGTAATTGTTTTGGTAATCCAAAGGTCAAAACTGCGTGGCTGGTAAAGCAGCCACAAATTGCCCTTGCTACCAGACAAATAGATGGTTCACTGATGTAAATGAGGTTGTTGCAGGCCTCTGTTAAGTCTGTTGCCTTGTCATTTGGTAAAGTTACCGACATGTGAACTAAGATAACGGTGAACCCCAAGTAGTCCATAGTGGTGGAAGGTGTTAGCTTAGATTTAACTGGATGGATGATAAACCCCAGTCCCTCAAACAATTGTTTGGTGGCTGATACAGCTATTTTGGCTAATTCCAAAGTTTTCCTCACAATTAATATGTCATGTAGGTAATCCATGACCAAATGGTTTTGTTTCCGAAGAAACGTTAGGGCTGGTTTCAAAATTTTGGTAAATAGTCTGGGGGCGGATGTAATACCTTTAGGTAGCTCTATATTGCCAGTGCTGCCCCATCCAGTTAAATTTTAAATAACGTCTGTGATCCTTCCGCATAGGCACCGAATAGTAAGCATCTTTAAATCTATGCAATCCATGAAGTAGCCTTTGGAAATTAATTGTTTGGCAGTAACAAATGTTCCATTTTGAAATGAATATACTGCACAAATGTATTCAGTTTTGTCAAATCTATAATGATGCGGCAACCACCATCTTTTTTGTTTATTGTAAAGATATTTGACACGAATTCCAGAGTCATGTTGGATTTTTTCAATGACCCCCTTAGCATATACCCTCTACAGTTCAGCCTGTGCTTCCAGTAACGTTCGGTTCGGTACATGCTGAACCGGGGACTAGTTTTTGTGCACAAATTCAATTGTATATCCCTGAATACTAAGTAGGATATAAGTGTCAGTAGTTATTGCACTTCATGGCTCACCCCCAGCTCCCCAGACTCAGCGGTCCAGCCTGAAGGGTTCTCCACCCACCGCATGGACCGCACCCCGGCATCTGGGAAAGGGAGAGGAGGGGGCATCTGCCTCATGGTCAACTCTGCGTGGTGTTCCGGCGTGGCAGTTCTGTCCAACTCCTGCTCTCCACACCTCGAACATCTGGCGGTGAAGTGCCGTCCCTTCTACCTCCCGAGAGAATTCATTCCGTTATCCTGACCGCGGTCTACATCCCACCACAGGCAGACGTCCGTCTGGCACTGGAGGAGCTGCACGCCATGGTCAACAAACACCAGACGTCTTACCCCGAAGCATTTACCACCATTGTGGGGACTTCAATAAGGCGAACCTCAAGAAATCACTCCCCAACTTCCACCAACATGTCTCCTGCTGCACCAGTGGACCTAACACCCTCGACCATTGCTACACCACCATCAAGAATGCCTATCGTTCTAACCCTCGCCCTCACTTCGGTAAGTCCGACCATACCGCGGTGCTGCTTCTTCCTGCCTACAAGCAGCAATTAAAGAGCGCACCCCCAGAAGTGAGGACAGCACAGAGCTGGTCGGGGGGTGGGGGGGGGGGGGGGCAGAAGAACAACTCCAGGACTGTTTGGAGTCTGTAGACTGGGCAATGTTCAAGGTCTCGGCAACGGACGAACGAATATGCCACAGTCGTTACAGACTTCATAAAGAAATGTGTGGAGGACTGCATCCCTACAAAAACCTTCCGAGTGTTTCCCAATCAGAAACCTTGGATGCACTTTGAGATCCGCACTCTCCTGAAGTCCAGACACAGGGCATTCACCTCCAATGATACAGAGGTCTACATGAAGACCAGATACGACCTTGGTAAGGCCATCAAAAAGGCCAAAAGGGACTTCTGCTCCAAACTGGAGGACGAGACAGATGTTCGGCAGCTGTGGCGGGGTCTGAATGCAATCACCTCCTACAAGGCAAAACCAGGAGGCAGCTCGAATGCCGGTGTAACATCACTCCCTGACGAGCTCAATGCGTTTTACGCACGCTTTGACAGGGTGAATACTGATGTGCCTTCCCGATCCCCCATTCGCTGCGATGGCATTTCAGTCTCAGTCACAGAGGCCGATGTCAGGAAATCCTTCAGAGGGGTGAACCCCCGAAAAGCACCTGGTCCTGATGGTGTACCCGGTCGTGTTCTAAAAACCTGTGCGGACCAACTGGCGGGAGTTTTTACGGACATTTTCAACCTCTCACTTCTGAGGTCTGAGGTCCCCACCTGCTTTAAAAGGGCATCAATTATACCGGTGCCCAAGAAGAGTAAGATGACGTGCCTCAATGACTATCGACCAGTGGCACTAACGCCGGTGGTGATGAAGTGCTTTGAGAGGTTGATCATGGAGCAAATCAACTCCTACATCGACAAAAACCTGGACCCACTGCAGTTCGCGTACCGCCACAACAGATCAACGGTGGATGCGATCTCGCTGGCCCTCCACTCCGCACTGGACCACTTGGACAACAAAAACTCATATGTCAGGCTGTTATTCATTGATTACAGCTCGGCATTTAACACAATCATCCCCTCCAAACTGGTTACCAAACTCGCAGAACTGGGTCTCTGCGCATCCCTCTGCAACTGGATCCTCGACTTCCTCATCCACAGACCACAGTCTGTTCGTATTGGTGGAAATGTGTCAGCCTCGATAACAATCAGCACGGGAGCACCTCAAGGCTGCGTGCTCAGCCCCCTGCTGTACTCACTCTATACCCATGACTGCGTAGCGAACCACAGTGCGAACTCCATCATCAAGTTCGCTGACGACACCACTATTGTGGGGCGTATCACTGATGGGGATGAGTCAGAGTACAGAAGAGAGATCGAGCAACTGTCCATATGGTGCCAGCGCAATAACCTGGCCCTCAACACCAGCAAAACAAAGGAACTGATTGTGGACTTTGGAAGGAGTAGGAGGGGGACCCACAGCCCCATTTATATCAACGGGTCGATGGTTGAAAGGGTCAAGAACTTCAAATTCCTGGGCGTGCACATCTCTGAAGATCTTTCCTGGTCCGAGAACACTAACGCAATTATCAAAAAAGCTCATCAGCGCCTCTACTTCCTGAGAAGTTTACGGAGAGTCGGATTGTCAAGGAAGACTCTCTCTAACTTCTACAGGTGCACAGTCGAGAGCATGCTGACCGGTTGCATCGTGGCTTGGTTCGGCAATTTGAGCGCCCTGGAGAGGAAAAGACTACAAAAAGTAGTAAACACTGCCCAGTCCATCATCGGCTCTGACCTTCCTTCCATCGAGGGGATTTATCGCAGTCGCGGCATCAAAAAGGCTGGCAGTATCATCAAGACCCACACCATCCTGGCCACACACTCATCTCCCTGCTACCTTCAGGTAGAAGGTACAGGAGCCTGAAGACTGCAACAACCAGGTTCAGGAATAGCTACTTCCCCTCAGCCATCAGGCTATTCAACCTGGCTCGGACAAAACTCTGATTATTAGCAACCACTTTCTGTTATTTGCACTACCAGTTTATTTATTCATGTGTGTATATATTTATATCATGGTATATGGACACATTTATCTGTTTTGCAGTAAATGCCTACTATGTTCTGTGTGCTTAAGCAAAGCAAGAATTTCATTGTCCTATACAGGGACACATGCCAATAAACTCACTTGAACTTGAACTTGAACTTGCCTCCCAACAAAGTGTAATCTACCACCAATTTGTGTATTCTTTACACTTCCTGTTTTTTGGAAGAGAACACACCCACCTACCTCCATGGTGACCGGTGGAAATTTTATTTTTTCCTGTGCAGACGCCGTAGAGGTTGAGTCGCCGGAGTTTGGATTTGGGGTTTGCGCATCTTCCACGAAGGCCGGTCTGGGCCATGGCCTAAAAAATACCTGTTTCCTGTTGCCCGGCCTTTGAGCTTTCACCAGTTTCTGTGTGTCTTGCTCTGCTGGTGGGTGCGTAGGGGTGCTGTTGTCGTGTGTAGGAGGTCCTACCTGTTGCCGCCTTTATGAGCGCCACGGTTTTAGCCTATTCATCGAGCTCTTTTACCCGTTTTGACAGGTTGCCCCCAAATAGTAATATTGGTGGTTTAGTACCTCCAGGTCTACACAGCTCTGCAACTTACGGCTTAAAGCTGGGCGGATGGTGTTCTTTCTGAGACTATTCATCTCGTACTGCGTATTGCAGAATAATGCCAGAGCGTCTTGCTGTTGTTCTGACATCTCTTTTCCATCCACTGTCCGGGTAACTGCTGTGATCCCTGCAGTCAACAATTTTAGGATTTTCTGAAGCTTAATATGGTGGCTTCTGACTCCCGCTCCAATGTGTTTCCAGATGCAACTGTTCACAACTGGAAATGTTGAGGGATACACAATTTTACCGGTGCCAAATATTTGGCAGTAGTGTCCATTACAGCCATGGTCCTGTAGTTGTTTAAATGAGAGATAGTCAATACTGGATGCTCAGTCCAGTCTGCTCTAGTTGTACAAATTGGACACCATTTCCAGCACGTGTCCTTGTTCTTGCACCCCCTGCACGCTGGTTGTCACTTCAGCAAACCCCCCTCAGAGCCAGCCCATAATTGGCTCCCAGTACTCCCCTCAGTCGAGGAAGATGCACTGTGCAGCCCTGGATAAGGTGCTGCCATGGGTGTATTATATACCCATGGTGACTAGCCTCCATCTCCCGGAGTCTGTCACAGTGGAGAATCTGCTCCATAAACCGTTCCATTCGGCCCCAGCAACGCTGCCCCCCGCGGCATTTCTTTGCAGTCTGACTTGTCAGAGTCAACGGGTCTGTTCCGTATAGCCTCCCGCCGGCCGTGGTGTTGATCTGGCCGTAGCAGGTGTCAAGTCGGGGAAAGCTGATCCCACTAACGGTGATGCTGGTGCCGTCAGCCGCTGCTGGCTGCCCGCAACTCCGCGGTCCTCTCCAGCCAGCTTAGATGCAGCCCTTGTAGATTCTTATTTTGTCCATAGTTTACCCCTGTAAAAACCGCACGGGAAATAAAAAACCACCGCAGAGTAATTTACTTACCTGTCGGTCTCGGTTTCAAAATTAACGCTGCGGGGGAACGCTCCACCCCGCCTGTCGTTTCGCAATGCGTGTAGCATATGATCGCATGCGTCCTGGCGGGTTCTTCACGTAGTCACTCACGTGACTGCGAAGTAAAATTTAAAATAAATTGGAGGGGTATATGGACGGGAAAGGAATGGAGGGTTACGGTCTGAGTGCAGGTAGATGGGACTAGGGGAGATTACGTGTTCGGCACGGACTAGAAGGGGTTCCATGCTGTAATTGTTATATGGTTACATGGTTATAAATAAATCATGAAATAAATGACTTCATACAGCTTCAATAAAGGTTTGCAAAGAATGTTACCTGAAATGTCTCTTTGCCGAGCATTGTGTGTAAACAGCAGAGAAAGGGTGATTTTGGCTGCAACCATCTTCTGCTTCAATAAAGGGAAGCTGATCGGTGATTGGCCGCAACGCATCTCGCAGACATTCAATCAATCAACATTTATTGTCATCTTGCAAAGCAACAATTGTACAGTGTAAAATGAGAAGACGTTTCCCAGGGAATACCGGAGCATCGCACATACACATTTCACACATAATAACAGTAAAAACAATCCACTCCCTGATGAAACAGTATAAATAGTTAAAAGCCGGTAAAACAGCAACATTAAAATACAGTAAAAACAGTCCTTAAAATGTCCAGGGCAGCTGATTTGAGTGGCCAGTGCCAGAGTTATTAAATTGTCAGTGCAAAAAAAGCCGCAGAATCAGGTGGAGTGACAGTTTAGCAGGCTCTCAGCCTGTGGCAGGAAGCTGTTTAGTAGTCTGGTAGTCCGGGCTTTGATGCTACGGTATCTCTTGCATGATGGCAGGAGACCCAGATGTGTGTGGAGGGGGTGCAGTCTGTCCTTTGCTATGCTCAGTGCTTTTATCAGGCAGCGGCTCTGGAACAGTTCTTGTACCGAGGGTAGGGAGACGCCAATGATAGAACACAGAAACATACAAAATAGGTGCAGGAGTAGCCATTAGGCCCTTCGAGCCTGCACCGCCATTCGATATGATCATGGCTGATCATCCAACTCAGTATCCCACCTCTGCCTTCTCTCCATACCCCCTGATCTCTTTAGACACAAGGGCCACATCTAACTCCCTCTTAAATATAGCCAATGAACTGGCCTCAACTACTTTCTGTGGCAGAGAATTCCACAGATTCACCACTCTCTGTGTAAAAAATTATTTTCTCATCTCGGTCCTAAAAGAATTCCCTCTTATCATTAAACTGTGACCCCTAGTTCTGGACTTCCCCAACATCGGGAATAATCTTCCTGCATCTAGCCTGTCCAACCCCTTAAGAATGTTGTTAATTTCTATAAGATCCCCCCTCAATCTTCCGAATTCTAGCGAGTACAAGCCGAGTCTATCCAGTCTTTCTTCATATGAAAGTACTGGCATCCCAGGAATCAGTCTGGTGAACCTTCTCTGTACTCCCTCTATGGCAAACATGTATTTCCTCAGATTAGGAGAATAAAACTGTACGCAATACTCCCGGTGTGATCTCACCAAGACCCAGTACAACAGCATTAGAACCTCCCTGCTCTTATACACAAATCATTTTGCTATGAATGCTAACATACCATTCGCTTTCTTCACTGCCTGCCGCACCTGCATTCCTCCTTTCAATGACTGATCCTCCTTTCAATGACTTATGTAAGATGGCGTCTGCCTGCGGCGACTTTTGCAGAGCTCCGGAAAAGAAAAGGCTCAACTACAACTTCCAACAACTTACCTGGATCAGAAACACGGCAGAAATCGGTGCCGTTTCGGACAAGCTGCTGGAGCACCTCAAGCCTCTCACAATTTCGAAAGTTCCCGCAGCTGCGGGAGCCCCGGACTTCAACTTTTCCCACGCTGGCTGCGGAACTCCCGACCTGACTGTGGATCACAAGTACTGTACCTTGAAACCCCGGGGTGGCCCCCAGAGCCGACGAGCTGGATCTTCCAGGAACAACGGAGCTGGAGCTGCCGACTTTGAGGGAACCCCTGTTCGTTACGGAGCTGGAGCTGCCGTCTGTGAGGGAATCCCCGTTCCAGCGCAGGTCCGCAGAAACAGCAGGTACAGTGAGTACAGCACCTGGAAACAAAGGGGAAGCCTCCATTGTGTCCGGAAACGTGGCCGACGGGCAGGACTTCAGGTCAGAGTGAAACGCAGAGCGAAACCCCTCTCCCTACTATCCTACTGGTTAATGTACAGTTTCTTGAAAACAAAGTGGAGGACTTAAGGGCAAGGCTGCTTTATCAAAGGGAGCTGAGGGAATGCTCTGTGTTCTGTTTCACAGAGACATGGCTCACCCCCAGCTCCCCAGACTCAGCGGTCCAGCCTGAAGGGTTCTCCATCCACCGCATGGACCGTATCCTGGCATCTGGGAAAGGGAGAGGAGGGGGCGTCTGCCTCATGGTCAACTCTGCGTGGTGTTCAGACGTGGCAGTCTTGTCCAACTCCTGCTCTCCACAACTCGAACATCTGGCGGTGAAGTGCCGTCCCTTCTACCTCCCGAGAGAATTCACCTTCGTTATCCTGACCGCGGTCTACATCCCACCCCAGGCAGACGTCCGTCTGGCACTGGAGGAGCTGCACGTCGTGGTCAACAAACACCAGACGTCTTATCCCGAGGCATTTACCACCATTGCTGGGGACTTCAATAAGGCGAACCTCAATAAATCACTCCCCAACTTCCACCAACATGTCTCCTGCTGCACCAGAGGACCTAACACCCTCGACCACTGCTACACCACCATCAAGAATGCCTATCGTTCTATCCCTCGCCCTCACTTCGGTAAGTCCGACCATACCGCGGTGCTGCTTCTTCCTGCCTACAGGCAGCAATTGAAGAGCGCACCCCCAGAAGTGAGGACAGAACAGAGCTGGTCGGCGGGATGGGGGGGGGGGGGGCAGAAGAATCAACTCCAGGACTGTTTGGAGTCTGTAGACTGGGCAATGTTCAAGGACTCGGCAACGGACTTGAACGAATACGCCACAGTCGTTACAGACTTCATAAAGAAATGTGTGGAGGACTGCATCCCTACAAAAACCTTCCGAGTGTTTCCCAATCAGAAACCTTGGATGAACTTTGAGATCCGCACTCTCCTGAAGTCCAGACACAGGGCATTCACCTCCAATGATACAGTGGCCTACATGAAGACCAGATACGACCTTGGTAAGGCCATGAAAAAGGCCAACAGGGACTTCTGCTCCAATCTGGAGGACGAGACAGATGTTCGGCAGCTGTGGCAGGGCCTGAATGCAATCACCTCCTACAAGGCGAAACCAGGAGGCAGCTCGAATGTCGGCGAAACATCACTCCCTGACGAGCTCAATGCGTTTTACGCACGCTTTGACAGGGAGAATACTGATGTGCCTTCCCGATCGCTGTGATGGCATTTCAGTCTCAGTCACAGAGTCCGATGTCAGGAAATCCTTCAGAGGGGTGAACCCCCGAAAAGCACCTGGTCCTGATGGTCTTCCCGGTCGTGTTCTAAAAACATGTGCGGACCAACTGGCGGGAGTTTTTACGGACATTTTCAACCTCTCACTTCTGAGGTCTGAGGTCCCCACCTGCTTTAAAAGGGCATCAATTATACCGGTGCCCAAGAAGAGCAAGATGACGAGCCTCAATGACTATCGACCAGTGGCACTAACGCCGGTGGTGATGAAGCGCTTTGAGAGGTTGATCATGGAGCAAATCAACTCCTACCTCGACAAAAACATGGACCCACTGCAGTTCGCGTACCGCCACAACAGATCAACGGTGGATGCGATCTCGCTGGCCCTCCACTCCGCACTGGACCACTTGGACAACAAAAACTCATATGTCAGGCTGTTATTCATTGATTACAGCTCGGCATTTAACACAATCATCCCCTCCAAACTGGTTACCAAACTCGCAGAACTGGGTCTCTGCGCATCCCTCTGCAACTGGATCCTCGACTTCCTCATCCACAGACCACAGTCTGTTCGTATTGGTGGAAATGTGTCAGCCTCGATAACAATCAGCACGGGAGCACCTCAAGGCTGCGTGCTCAGCCCCCTGCTGTACTCACTCTATACCCATGACTGCGTAGCGAACCACAGTGCGAACTCCATCATCAAGTTCGCTGACGACACCACTATTGTGGGGCGTATCACTGATGGGGATGAGTCAGAATATAGAAGAGAGATCGAGCAACTGTCCATATGGTGCCAGCGCAATAACCTGGCCCTCAACACCAGCAAAACCAAGGAACTGATTGTGGACTTTGGAAGGAGTAGGAGGGGGACCCACAGCCCCATTTATATCAACGGGTCGATGGTTGAAAGGGTCAAGAACTTCAAATTCCTGGGCGTGCACATCTCTGAAGATCTTTCCTGGTCCGAGAACACCTAACGCAATTATCAAAAAAAGCTCATCAGCGCCTCTACTTCCTGAGAAGTTGGGGAAGTCGCTAAGGACCGAGATGAGAATAATTCGCTGCCGCAGAAGGCAGTTGAGGCCAGTTCATTGGCTATATTTAAGAGGGAGTTAGATGTGGCCCTTGTGGCTAAAGGGATCAGTGGGTATGGAGAGAAGGTAGGTACAGGATACTGAGTTGGATGACCAGCCATGATCATAACGAATGGCGGTGCATGCTCAAACGGCCGAATGGCCTACTCCTGCACCTATTTTCTATGTTTCTATGTTTCTAACTCAGTATCCCGTACCTGCCTTCTCTCCACCCACCCTGAGCCATTTAGCCACAAGGGCCACTTCTAACTCCCTCTTAAATATAGCCTATGAACTGGCCTCAACTACCTTCTGTGGCAGAGAATTCCAGAGATTCACAACTCTCTGTGTGAAAAATGTTTTTCTCATCTCGGCCCTAAAGGATTTCCCTTCTATCCTGAAACTGTGACTCCTTGTCCTGCACTTCCCCAACATCGGGATCAATCTTCCTGAATCTAGCCTGTCCAACCCCTTAAGAAGTTTGTAAGTTTCTATAAGATCCCCGCTCAATCTCCTAAATTCTAGCGAGAACAAGCCGAGTCTATCCAGTCTTTCTTCATATGAAAGTCCTGACATGTCAGGAATCAGTCCGGTGAACCTTCTCTGTGCTCCCTCTATGGCAAGAATGTTCTTCCTCAGATTAGGAGACCAAAACTGTACGCAATACTCCAGGAGTGGTCTCACCAGGGCCCTGTACAACTGCAGTAGAACCTCCCTGCTCCTATACTCAAATGCTTTTGATATAAATGCTAACATACCATTGGCTTTCTTCACTGCCTGCTGCACCTGCATGCCTACTTTCAATGACTGGTGTACCATGACACTCAGGTTTCGTTGCATCTCCCCTTTTCCTTATCGGCCACCATTTACATAATAGGTTACTTTTCTCTTTTGCCTGTTTTAAACTAATAACTGCCAACGAGTCCAATTGTATCGTATTTAAGATAAAAGTGTGAAAAATCGGAACAGTACTATTTTGAAATGAGGGGGGGAAATGGCCAATTGACCGCTGTCTCCAAGGGGGTTGCGTCCAATCACCGACCAGCTTTCCTTAAAATTCCCGTCCAATTAGCCGCTGTCTCCAAGGGCATTGGGTCCAATCACAGAATGCATTGGTCACTCAGCGGCCAATCAGGCGCTGTCTTCACTACCTGAAGGAACTCAAACAGATCTCCCTCCCCACCAACACCCTCAGGACTTTCTACAGGGGCACGGTGGAGTCTGTACTGACGTACTGCATGAACACCAGGTACTCCAACTGTAACTGCTCAGGCAGGAAGGCTCTGCAGAGGGTAGTGAGGGGAGCAGAGGGGATCATGCAGTATAATGTGGATAAATGTGAGGTTATCCACTTTGCTGGCAAAAACAGGAAAGCTGACTATTATCTAAATGGTGGCCGATTCGGAAAAGGGGAGATGCAACGAGACCTAGGTGTCAAGTTCAAGTGAGTTTATTGTCATGTGTCCCTGTATAGGACAATGAAAATATTGCTTTGCTTAAGTTTGTTGACGACGGCGTGCAGCTCCTCAGGCAGACGGACGTCTGCCTGTGGTGGGATGTAGACCGCGGTCAGGATAACGGAGGTGAATTATCTCGGGAGGTAGAAGGGACGGCTTTTCACCGCCAGATGTTCGAGGTGTGGAGAGCAGGAGTTGGACAAGACTACCACGTCTGATCACCACGTAGAGTTGACCATGAGGCAGACGCCCCCTCCTCTCCCTTTCCCAGATGCCAGGGTATGGCCCATGCGGTGGATGGCGAACCCTTCAGGCTGGACCGCTGAGTCTGGGGAGCTGGGGGTGAGCCATGTCTCTGTGAAACAGAACACAGAGCATTCCCTCAGCTCCCTTTGATAAAGCAGCCTTGCCCTTAAGTCTTCCACTTTGTTTTGAAGGGACTTTACATTAGTCAGTAGGATAGTAGGGAGAGGGGGCCGAAGGCCCCTGCGCTTCATTCTGACCTGAGGTCCTGCCGGACGGCCACGTTTCCGGACACAATGGAGGCTTCCCCTTTGTTTCCAGGTACTGTACTCACTGTACCTGCTGTTTCTGCGGACCTGCGCTGGAACGGGGATTCCCTCACAGACGGCAGCTCCAGCTCCGTAACGAACAGGGGTTCCCTCAAAGTCGGCAGCTCCAGCTCCGTTGTTCCTGGAAGATCCAGCTCGTCGGCTCTGGGGGTCATCCCGGGGTTTCAAGGTAGAGTACCTGTGATCCACAGTCGGGTCGGGAGTTCCGCAGCCAGCGTGGGAAAATTTAAAGTCCGGGGTTCCCGCAGCTGCGGTACATCGCGACATTGCGAGAGCCTTGAGGTGCTCCAGCAGCTTGTCCGAAACGGCACCGATTTCTGCCGTATTTCTGATCCAGGTAAGTTGTTGGAAGTTGTAGTTGAGCCTTTTCTTTTCCGGAGCTCCGCAAAAGTCGCCGCAGGCAGGCGCCATCTTACATAAGTAATTGAAAGGAGGATCAATCATTGAAATGAGGAATGCAGGTGCGGCAGGCAGTGAAGAAAGCGAATGGTATGTTAGCATTCATAGCAAAATGATTTGTGTATAAGAGCAGGAAGGTTCTAATGCTGTTGTACTGGGTCTTGGTGAAACCACACCTGGAGTATTGCGCAGTTTTATTCTCCTAATCTGAGGAAATACATTCTTGCCATAGAGGGAGTACAGAGAAGGTTCACCAGACTGATTCCTGGGATGGCAGGACTTTCATATGAAGAAAGACTGGAAAGACTCGGCTGGCGCTCGCTAGAATTCAGAAGATTGAGGCAGGATCTTATAGAAATTAACACAATTGTTAAGGGGTTGGACAGGCTAGATGCAGGAAGATTATTCCCGATGTTGGGGAAGTCCAAAACTAGGGGTAACAGTTTAATGATAAGAGGGAAGTCTTTTAGGACGGAGATGAGAAAATCATTTTTTACACAGAGAGTGGTGAATCTCTGGAACTCTCTGCCACAGAAAGTAGTTGAGGCCAGTTCATTGGCTATATTTAAGAGGGAGTTAGATGTGGCCCTTGTGGCTAAAGGGATCAGGGGGTATGGAGAGAAGGCAGAGATGGGATACTGAGTTGGATGATCAGCCATGATCATATTGAATGGCGGTGCAGACTCGAAGGGCCTAATGGCCTACTCCTGCAACTATTTTCTATGTTTCTGTGTTCTCTCATTGGCGTCTCCCTACCCTCGGTACAAGAACTGTTCCAGAGCCTCTGCCTGAAAAAAAGCACTGGGGATAGCAAAGGACAATCTGCACCCCCTCCACACACACCTGGATCTCCTGCCATCAGGCAAGAGATACCGTAGCATCAAAGCCCGGACAACCAGACTACTAAACAGCTTCCTGCCACAGGCTGTGAGGCTGCTAAACTGTCACTCCACCTGATTCTGCGGCTTTTTTTGCTCAGGCAATTTAATAACTCTGGCACTGGCCACTCAATTCAGCTGCCCTGGACATTTTAAGAACTGTTTTTACTGTATTTTAATGTTGGTGTTTTACCGGCTTTTAATTATATATACTGTTTCAACAGGGACTGGATTGTTTTTACTGTTATTATGTGTGAAATGTTTATGTGCGATAGTCTGGTAGTCCCTGGGAAACGTCTTCTCATTTTGCACTGTACAATTGTTGCTTTGCAAGATGACAATACAGGTTGATTGATTGAATGTCTGCGAGATGCGTTGCGGCCAATCGCCGATCAGCTTCCCTTTACTGAAGCAGAAGATGGCTGCAGCCAAAATCACCTTTTCTCTGCTGTTTGCACACAGTGCTCGGCAAAGAGACATTTCAGGTAACATTCTTTGCAAACCTTTATTGAAGCTGTATGAAGTCATTTATTTCATGAATTATATATAACCATGTAACCATATAACAATTACAGCATGGAACCCCTTCTAGTCCGTGCCGAACGCGCAAACTTCCCTAGTCACATCTACCTGCACTCAGACCATAACCCTCCATTCCTTTCCCGTCCATATACCCATCCAATTTAGTTTAGATTTTACTTCGCAGTCACGTGAGTGACTACGGGAAGAAGCCGCCAGGACGCATGCGAGTCATATGCTACACGCATTGCGAAACGACAGGCGGGGTGGAGCGGTCCCCCGCAGCGTTAATTTTGAAACCGAGACCGACAGGTAAATGAATTACTCTGCGGTGGTTTTTTGTTTCCCGTGCGGTTTTTACAGGGGTAAACTATGGACAAAATAAGAAACTACAGGGGCTGCATCTAAGCTGGCTGGAGAGGACCGCGGTGTTGCGGGCAGCCATCAGCGGCTGACGGCACCAGCATCACCGTTAGTGGGATCAGCTTTATCCGACTTGACACCTGCTACGACCAGATCAACACAACGGCCGGGCGGGAGGCTATACGACACAGAGCCCTTGACTCTGACAAGTCGGACTGCAAAGAAATACCGCGGGGGGCAGCGTTGCTGGGGCCGAATGGAGCGGTTTATGGAGCAGATGCTCCACTGTGACAGACTCCGGGAGATGGAGGCTAGTCACCATGGGTATATAATACACCCATGGCAGCATCTTATCCAGGGCTGCACAGTGCATCTCCCTCGACAGAGGGGAGTACTGGGAGCCAATTCTGGGCTGGCTCTGAGGGGTGTTTGCTGAAGAGACAACCAGCGTGCATGGGGTGCAAGAACAAGGACACTTGCTGGAAATGGTGTCCACTTTGTACAATGAGAGCAGACTGGACTGAGCATCCAGTATTGACTATCTCTCATTTAAACAACTACAGGAACATGGCTGTAATGCACACTACTGCCAAATATTTGGCACCGGTAAAATTGTGTATCCCTCAAAATTTCCCGTGGTGAACAGTTGCATCTGGAAACACATTGGAGCGGGAGTCAGAAGCCAGCATATTACGCTTCAGAAAATCCTAAAATTGTTGACTGCAGGGATCACAGCAGTTACCCGGACAGTGGATGGAAAAGAGATGTCAGAACAACAGCAAGACGCTCTGGCATTATTCTGCAATACGCAGCACGAGATGAATAGTCTCAGGAAGAACACCATCCGCCCAGCTTTAAGCCGTAAGTTGCATAGCTGTGTAGACCTGGAGGTACTAAACCACCAATATTACTATTTGGGGGCAACCTGTCAAAACAGGTAAAAGAGCTCGATGAGGAGGCTAAAACCGTGGCGCTCATAAAGGCGGCAACAGGTAGGACCTCCTACACACGACAACAGCACCCCAACGCACCCACCAGCAGAGCAAGACACACAGAAGCTGGTGAAAGCTTAAAGGCCGGGCAACAGGAAACAGGTATTTTTTAGGCCATTGCCCAGACCGGCCTTCGTGGATGATGCGCAAACCCCAAATCCAAACTCCGGCGATTCAACTTCTACGGCGTCTGCACAGGAAGAAATAAAATTTCCACTGGTCACCATGGAGGTAGGTGGGTCTGGTCTCTTCCAAAAAACAGGAAGTGTAAATAATACACAAATTGGTGGTAGATTACACTTTGTTGGGAGGCATGAAGTGCAATTACTACTGACACTTATATCCTACTTAGTATTCAGGGATATACAATTGCATTTGTGCACAAAAGCTTTTCCCCGGTTCAGCATGTACCGAACCGAACGTTACTGGAAGCGCATGCTGAACTGGTGAGGCTATATGCTAAGGGGGTCAATGAAAAAACCCCAATACGACTCTGGAATTTGTGGCAAATATCTTTACAATAAACAAAAAAATGATGGTGGTTGCCGCATCATTATAGATTTGACAAAACTGAATACATTTGTGCAGTATATTCATTTCAAAATGGAAACCTTTGTTACTGCCAAACAATTGATTTCCAAAGGCAGTATCAATTTTAAGTTCTGTATCATGTTTTACCTCATAAAATAGGGGCTATAATTTTGTTAGTTAATAAGTTCATCATGGGTATTCAATGTCGGATTCATGTTTGAAATGTTAACACAGTTCCTCCCTTAGTAAATTAAGGCAGACGTGAGGCATGGACTCGTTTCCACGGCATGAAATCACAGAGCTTTAAAATCTTCACGTAGTCACTCACGTGACTCCGAAGTAAAATAGTAAGATTAAACGAGAACTTACCAGTTTGAAGTTTGATCTTTATATTATGAGGAGTAACGTTGAGGGATTTCGTGCCCTCCGCTCCCACCCTCGATCATAAAGTTCAACTGGTATCCTTTTTCTCTAATCTTACTATGTTCAGTTCATTACTGTTATCTGCGATTTCACACCGCTGCTATGAAGAATGAACGCATGCGTCCTGGCGGGTTCTTCACGTAATCCCTCAACGTTACTCCTCATAAAATAAAGATCAAACTTCAAACTGTTAAGTTCTCGTTTAATCTTACTATTATAAAATCGAAACTGCCTCCACCCCTTCCACTGGAAGCTCATTCCACACAGCTACCACTCTCTGAGTAAAGAAGTCTCCCCTCAGGTTACCCCTAAACTTCTGTCCCTTAATTCTCAAATCATGTCCTCTTGTTTGAATCTTCCCTACTCTCAATGGGAAAAGCTTATCCACGTCAACGCTGTCTATCCCTCTCATTATTTTAAAGACCTCTATCAAGTCCCCCCTTAACCTTCTGCTCTCCAAAGAATAAAGACCTAACTTGTTCAACCTTTCTCTGTAAGTTAGAGATATCATGATATACTCAGAGGTGCCAGTTTTTTTCCGAGCATTTCAATATTCTAGTACCTGAAAATCAGTATTTTGCTGAGGAAATCAGTATTTTTTCGTGGTGCCATTTTGCTGAATTAAAATTAATTTTTCAATTTATTAAAGAGAGGATAAGGGTACAGAGGAGATTGACTAGAATGTTGCCTGGGTTTGATGTGTTGGCCTTTATTAATCAGAGCATTGAGTATATAACTTGGGATGTAATGTTAAAATTGTATAAGGCATTGGTGAGACCAATTCTGGAGTATGGTGTACAATTTGTTCGTCTAATTATAGGAAAGATGTCAATAAAATAGAGAGTACATAGGAGCTTTACCAGAATGTTGCCTGGGTTTCATCAACTAAGTTACAGAGCAAGGTTGAACAAGTTAGGTCTTTATTCTTTGGAGTGCAGTAGGTTAAGGGGGGACTTCATAGAGGTCTTTAAAATGATGAGAGGGATAGACAGAGTTGACGTGGACAAGCTTTTCCCATTGGGAGTAGGGAAGATTCAAACAAGAGGACATGACCTGAGAATTAAGGGACATAAGTTTAGGGGTAACATGAGGGGAAACTTCTTTACTCAGAGAGTGGTAGCTGTGTGGAATGGGCTTCCAGAGGAAGTGGTGGAGGCAGGTTCGATTTTATAATTTAAAAATAAATTGGATAGGTATATGGACGGGAAAGGAATGGAGGGTTATGGTCTGAGTGCAGGTAGATGGGACTAGGAGAGAATAAGTGTTCGGCACGGACTAGAAGGGCCGAGTTGGCCTGTTTCCGTACTGTCATTGTTATATGGTTGTTATACTAGACTAAGTGGGACCCGTTGGGTCCCAAGTTCACACGGGAGGGCTGGTCCCCCAACGAAATATTCCACCTCCCCACCAATTCCAATATTGGTGGCCAGTGGGGGTGCTTTCTGGAGTGCTGATATGGGTTCTTGAGGTGGCAGCTCAGTCCCTCAAGCCTGATCTGCTGGCAGCTCTCTCACGGCTGGTGGGCTGGCAGTTGACTCATGACTTTTCCTTGAAATTCCATTTCAAGCAGGGTGCAAGGCCACCAAATTCAAATCCATGTTCCTACCATTTCAAGCAGGGTGCAAGGTCACCAAATTCAAGTGCAGTTTCCTACCACTATGAGCAGGGTGCAAGGCCGCCGAATCCAAGTGCAGTTTTCAACCACTTCAAGCAGGGTGCAAGTCCACCGAATTCAAGTGCGGTTGCATACCACTTCAAGCTGGATCGAAGGCCACCAAATTCAAATGCAGCTTCATACCATTTCATGCCAGGTGAAACCACCATAAAACCACACAAAACACCAAACTCACTGTTCAGTTGACATCCAGTGTGTTCATTTGATTCACAGCTCAGACAGAGTCATGACCTCACACTCTCCCATCATGCAGAGGCTGAGCCACACCCACACTTCCGGGTTTTATAACCCCTCCCCCCGGAAAAGGTGTGGCTTCCAGGGCGTGATTGACATGATAGAGATTCTCAAAAAAATTTAAACACTAATAACACTTTTATTTTTAATTGATGGGAAGAATTCCCTGCACCTGCTCAGCGGAGGGGGACTGGGCAAGATGGCCAAAATCACAGCCGTAAGTGGAAGCGTTTTATCTAAAATGGATATACAGTGCAAACAGAAAGTAAGTGCATTTGCAGAAGTACCTTTTAACTTCAAGCCAAATCAACCAAGCCGCCATTTGCAATAAGTAGTGCCTTTCAACTTCATGCCAATGCACCCACGCCACCATTTGCAGTAAGTAGTGCCTATCAACTTCAAGCCAAAGCACCCGAGCCAACATTTGCATTAAGTAGTGCCTTTCAACTAAAAGCCCAAGCACCCAAGCCACCATTTGCAGTAAGTAGTGACTTTCAACTTCCAGCCAAAGCACCCAAGCCACCATTTGCAGTAAGTAGTGCCTTTCAACTTCAAGCCAAAGCAGCCAAGCCTCCATTTGCAGTAAGTAGTGCCTTTCAATTTAAAGTCGAAGCACCCAAGCCACCATTTGCAGTAAGTAGTGCCTTTCAACTTCATTCCACCATTTGCAGTAAAGAGTGCCTTTCAACTTCAAGCCAAAGCACCCAAGCCACCATTAGCAGTAAGTAGTGACTTTCAACTTTAAGCCAAAGCACCCAAGCCACCATTAGCAGTAAGTAGTGCCTTTCAACTTCAAGCCAAAGCACCCAAGCCACCATTTGCAGTAAGTAGTGAATTTCAACTTCATGCCACCAGTTGCAGTAAGTAGTGACTTTCAAATGTATGCCACCATTTGCAGTAAATTGTCTTAGTCTCCGTCTCTTCCCTCCATGTTCTCCATCTGCGCTGAGGCGATTGATCCAAGCCGGAGATGGTGAGTCCTGACTGGCTCTGTCTCCGGAGCCTCGGGGTCAGTCGCAAGCTGGCGGCCGCCAGCTCCACCATTAGGCCTCAGCGCAGACGGAGGCAGAGAAGGGGGATACGACACGAAAAAGTCGCATTCCCCCGAAGGAAGAGACAGGGAACATGTCCCCCCCCCCCTCTAACACAACCCAAGAAACCAAAACAAGACCAAAAAACAACAGAAAAAAGAAAAGACAGACGGACTGCAGGCGAGCCGCAGCTGTTAACAGCGCCGCCACTTCCGGAGTGACTTTCAACTTCAAGCCAAAGCACCCAAGCCACCATTTGCAGTAAGTAGTGCCTTTCAATTTAATGCCACCATTTGCAGTAAGTAGTGCCTTTCAACTTCAAGCCAAAGCACCCAAGCCACCGTTTGCAGTAAGTAGTGCCTTTCAACCAAGCCAAAGCACCCAAGCCAACATTTGCTGTAAGTAGTGCCTTTCAACTTCAGGCCAAAGCACCCATGCCACCATTTGCAGTACGTAGTGCCTTTCAACTTCATGCCACCATCTGCAGTAAGTAGTGCATTTCAACTTCAAACCAAAGCTCCCAAGCCACCATTTGCTGTAAGTAGTGCCTTTCAACTTTAAGTCAAAGCACGCAAGCCACCATTTACAGGAAGTAGTGCCTTTCAACTTCAAGCCAAAGCACCCAAACAACCATTTGCAAGCAGTGCCTTTTACTTCAAATAAACCATACTTTCGTTTTCAAACCACATTAAGGGTACTCACAGTGGTGCAGACATTTGTTCAGTGTTATTCAGAGCTCATAGAGACGTGACCCCTTGCTTCATCCACCTTGCAGAGACTAAGTGAGGCACACCACTTCCTGGTTTAAATTCCCTCCCCCTCCCTCAAGCAGGTGCAGCAGAGAGAATGGTGATTTTTTTTTAAACTTCAAGGCAAGCACCCAAGCCACCATTTGCAGTAAGTAGTGACCTTCAACTTCAAGCCAAAGCACTCAAGCCACCATTTACAGTAGTGACTTTCAACTTCAAGCCAAAGCACCCAAGCCACCATTGGCAATAAGAAGTGCCTTTCAACTTCAAGCCAAATCTACCCGCCACCATTTGCAGTAAGTGGTGCCTTTCAACTTCAAGCCAAAGCACCCAAGCCACCATGTGCAGTAAGTAGTGCCTTTAAACTGCAAGCAAATCACCCGACACCATTTGCAGTAAGTAGTGCCTTTAAACTTCAAGCCAAAGCACCCAAATAACCATTTGCAGGCAGTGCCTTTTTACTTCAAACAAACCTTATTTTCATTTTCAAACCACATTAAGGGTACTCACAGTTGTTTAGACATGTGTTCAGTGTTATTCAGAGCTCATAGAGACGTGACCCTTTGCTTCATCCACTTGCAGAGATTGAGTGAGGCACACCACTTCCTGGTTTTATAGTCCCTCCCCTCCCTCCAGCAGGTGCAGCAGAGAGAATGGTGATTTCTTCAAATTTCAAGCCAAAGCTCCCAAGCCACCATTTGCAGTAAGTCGTGCCTTTCAACTTTGAACCAACGCTCCCAAAACTCCTGCAGCAGAGAGATTGGTGACAATTTTTTAACTTCAGGCCAAAGCTCCCAAGCCACCATTTGCAGTAAGTAGTGCCTTTCAACATTAAACCAAAGCTCCAGAGCCACCATTTGCAATAAATAGTGCCTTTCAATTTCAAGCAAATCAACCGCCACCATTTGCAGTAAGTAGTGCTTTTCAACTTCAAGCCAAAACACAGAAGCCACCATTTGCATTAAGTAGTGCCTTTCAACTATAAACCAAAGCAGGAGCAGCAGAGAGAATGGTGTTTTTAAAAAAATGTTAATTTATCTCTGATTTGTAATCGATGGGAAAAATCCTCGCATCCTTAGGGCGGAGGGCGGCCCTGAGCAAAGTGGCAAAAAATGACGGCAGTAGGTGGCGGCGTTCAGTCGGAAATCGCAGCACAGTGGGCCAAAAGCGGCCAAGATCAGAGATTTAGTAATATAGGTAAGGTGGGATTTGAACCTGGGTTTCTGGGGCTCTGAGTGTCAACTTTAATCACCGTCGCTCCCAGCGCAGGCCGGGAACACAATCCCCAACTCCACCATCTTCCATCCGATCGAGCCGAAACTCTCCCACGCCGCTGTTTGTCATCTCACTTGATCCGCCAGTTCTTCTGTTCTCCAACAGGGGGCAGTGAGAAGGTTATGTGACCAGATGTCAGATTTACATTGTGATCAGTTTATTGTCACAAACACACTGGGGGTGAAGTGAAATTCCTCACCAGCAGTCATAGAAACATCGAAACATAGACAATAGGTGCAGGAGTAGGCCATTCGGCCCTTCGAGCCTGCACCGCCATTCAATATGATCGTGGCTGATCATCCAACTCAGTATTCTGTACCTGCCTTCTCTCCATACCCCCTGATCACTTTCGCCACAAGGGCCACATCTAACTCCCTCTTAAATATAGCCAATGAACTGTGGTCTCAACTACATTCTGTGGCAGATAATTCCACAGATTCACCACTCTAAAACATGATTTTCTCATCTCGGTCCTAAAATACTTCCCTCTTATCCTTAAACTGTGACCCCCTTGTTCTGGACTTCCCCAACATCTGGAACAATCTTCCTGCATCTAGACTGTCCAACCCCTTAAGAATTTTGTATGTTTCTATAAGAGCTCCCCCCCTCCCAATCTTCTAATTTCTAGCGAGTACAAGCCGAGTCTATCCAGTCTTTCTTCATATGAAAGTCCTGACATCCCAGGAATCAGTCTGGTGAACCTTCTCTGTACTCCCTCTTTGGCAAGAATGTATTTCCTCAGATTAGGAGACAAAACTGTACGCAATACTCCAGGTGTGGTCTCACCAAGATCCTGTACAACTGCAGTAGAACTTCCCTGCTCCTATACTCAAATCCTTTTGCTATGAATGCTAACATACCATTGTCTTTCTTCATATGAAAGTCCTGCCATCCCAGGAATTAGTCAGCTCAGTGAATGGACCATGGACACGCTGATAGATCACAGCGCGTCCATTTGGGGCGCTGCAAGTCGGCTGCCCTGCCAGCAGCATGTTTGTTATTTCGACACTTTTTAGTTTTTAGTTTTGTTGTGTCTAATGTTACGTTAGGTGTGTCTTGGTGTTCTTTATGTGAGGGTGGGGGGGGGGGGTGGGGGTGGAGAGGGGAACCACGTTCGGTTGCCTCCTCGAGGTAGAGGCGATCTTTTCCATCTCGCCTCCCTGGCAGCCTAACATCATGGATGTGAGCGGCCTTTCCCGGAGTCGGGCCCGGAGCATCCATCAATCAAATCAATCAACCTTTATTGTCATCTTGCAAAGCAACAGCTGTACACTGCAAAATGAGAAGACGTTTCACAGGGAATACCGGAGCATCGCACATAAAACTTAAAACATTTCACACATAAGTAACAGTAAAAACAATCCAGTCCCTGATGAAACAGTATATATAATTAAAAGCAGGTAAAAACAGCAACATTAAAATACAGTAAAAACAGTCATTAAAATGTCCAGGGCAGCTGATTTGAGTGGCCAGTGCCAGAGTTATTAAATTGTCAAAGCAAAAAAAGCCGCAGAATCAGGTGGAGTGACAGTTTAGCCGCCTCACAGCCTGTGGCAAGAAGCTGTTTAGCAGTCTGGTAGTCCGGCCTTTGATGCTACGGTATCTCTTGCCTGATGGCAGGAGATCTAGATGTGTGTGGACTGGGTGCCGTCTGTCCTTTGCTATGCTCAGTGCTTTTATCAGGCAGAGGCTCTGGAACATTTTTTGTACCGAAGTAAGGGAGACGCCAATGATCCTCTCTGCTCCCCTCACTACCTTCTGCAGAGGCTTCCTGTCTGAGCAGTTACCTTCGGAGTACCACGTTTTCATGCAGTACGTGAGTACAGACTCCGCCGTGTCCATGTAGAAAGTCCTGAGGATGTTGGTGTGAAGTCAGACCTGTTTGAGTTTCCTCTGGTAGTGCAGTCGGTGATGGGCCCGTTTGACAATCCCAGTGATGTTCCTGGACCAGGTGAGACTGTCTGTAATTTGCATTCCGAGGAACGTTATGCTCTCCACACTCTCCACCGTGGTGCCACTGATGTTGATGGGTGTGTCTTTGGGCTGCGATCTCCTTAAATCGACAATAATCTCCTTTGTTTTGTTTTGTTTTGCAACAACTACCTTATGTGGCAGAGAATTCCAGTGATTCACCACTCACTGTGTAAAACATGTTCCTAAAAGATTTCCCCCTTATCCTTAAATGTGTGTTGCCCCTTGTTCTGGACTTCCCCAACATCGGGTACAATCTTCCTGCATCCATCCTGTCCAACCCCCTAAGGATTTTGTAAGTTTCTAAAAGATCCCCCCCAAAACTTCTAAATTCTAGCGAGTACAAGCCGAGTATATCCAGTCTTTCTTCATATGAAAGTCCTGACATCCCAGAAATCAGTCTGGTGAACCTTCTCTGTACTCCCTCTATGGCAAGAATGCATTTCCTCAGCTTAGGAGACCAGAACTGTACGCAATGCTCCAGGTGTGGTCTCACCAAGACCATGTACAAGTGCAGTAGAACCTTCCTGCTCCTATCCCAGAGGCTGATCATGGAGCAAATCAACTCCTACCTCGACAAAAACCTGGACCCCCTGCAGTTTGCTTACCGCCACAACAGATCAACGGTGGATGCGATCTCGCTGGCCCTCCACTCCGCACTGGACCACTTGGACAACAAAAACTGATATGTCAGGCTGTTATTCATTGATTACAGCACGGCATTTAACACAATCATCCCCTCCAAACTGGTTACCAAACTCTCAGAACTGGGTCTATGCGCATCCCTCTGCAACTGGATCCTCGGCTTCCTCATCCACAGACCACAGTCTGTTCGTATTGGTGGAAAAGTATCAGCCTCGATAACAATCAGCACGGGAGCACCTCAAGGCTGCGTGCTCAGCCCCCTGCTGTACTCACTCTATACCCATGACTGCGTAGCGAATCGCAGTTCGAACTCCATCATCAAGTTCGCTGACGACACCACTATTGTGGGGCGTATCACTGAGTCAGAATATAGAAGAGAGATCAGGTGAGACACGACCTCCAACGTACAAAACCATGCTGACAGTCCCTAATCAGCCCTTGCCCTCCCAAATGCCTGCAAATTCACCAAGACAAATTCATTGTATGTGTTTACTTGGCCAATGAACTCATTCATTCATTAATTTTTTCATTCATTCATTCTGTCATTCATTCATTCATTCATTCATTCATTCATTCATTCATTCATTCATTCATTCATTCATTCATTCATTCATTCATTCATTCATTCATTCATTCATTCTGTCATTCATTCATTCATTCATTCATTCATTCATTCATTCATTCATTCATTCATTCATTCATTCATTCATTCATTCATTCATTCATTCATTCAGTCATTCATTCATTCATTCATTCATTCATTCATTCATTCATTCATTCATTAATTCATTCAATCATTCATTCATTCATTAATTCATACATTCATTCATTCATTCATTCATATCCTACCCCACAGAATACTCTCCAGCAATTTAACAACTACAGATGTTAACCTTATCGGCCTGTAGTTCCCCGCATGTTCCTTGCAGCCTTTCTTGAAAATAGGCACAGCATTTGGAACCCAGTCCCAACGTGCTTCTTCTGACTGTCCAGGTAGACCCATTGTTTCAGCGTGTTCTTGCCCCCACTGAATTACTTTCCACATACCTGGATTCCATCCTATCCCCCTGGTCCAATCCACGACACCTCACACGCCCTTCGTCAATGTGTTTCCCACGGGCAAGTGGTATATTGCTGATTTTAGAAGCGGAAGGCCGAGGATGGATTAACCTGTCTTCATCCACGGTTCGATGGTGGAGAGAGTCAACAACTTTATGTTCCTTGCCGTGAATATTTCTGAAGATCTGTCGTGGACTCAACATTGAATTGAATTGAATTGAATCCTTTATTTGTCATTCAGACCTTTCGGGCTGAACGAAATGCTGTTGCCTGCAGCCATACATGTAATAATAACAAAACACAATAAACACAAATTAACATCCACCACAGTGAGTTCACCAAACACCTCCTCACTGTGATGGAGGCAAAAGTCTTATGGCCCGTTCTCACGGTGCGACCTGACCCAAGACTTAACAAGAGTTTAACATCTGGGAACCTCCTGCGATAACAGTACGGCATTCGTGGACCACCGAGGACCTCCGTGGCGCTATCGTGTAACTTTGTAAGGTCGGGAGAAAATTCAAACATTTTTGAATTTCTCCAAGAGTGACTTGAGCACTTTTTGGTGAGCGTTGCAACATTGTATGAAGCAGATGCCAGTTCGATACCCGTGCGATATCCGTAATGACTCTTGCGGGTACCGTGGGAACTCCTGCGAACGGTAAACCCGGAAGCTTGACAGAGGGGACATAAGGTGAGTAATAGGTATTAAAGGGGACTTGGGGTGTGGAGGAAGGGAAGGGTGGGGGGGAGGGGGGTGCTCGGGGTGTTTACAATGCTCTCTGGGGTGCGGGAAGAAGGGTCTCGAAAAGCAACTCGCCGCTTTGCTCTTAAGACAAATTGCTTCGATTTGAATCTCCCCGCAGTACAAGGAAGTAGAGGCAAGGTTGCGCCGTGTGTTGGAAGGAACTGCAGATGCTGCTTTAACCCGAAGATAGACACACAAAAAACTGGAGCATTTCATCGGGTCAAGCAGCATCTCTGGAGAGAATGAATAGGTGACGTTTCGGCTCGAGAGTTTCGGGTCTGAAGAAGGGTCTCCCAACCCGAAACGTCACCTATTCATTCTCTCCAGAGAGGCTGCTTGACCCGATGAAGTGCTCCAGTTTTTTGTGTGTCTATCTTCGGGTTAAAGCAGCATCTGCAGTTCCTTCCAACACACGGTGCAACCTTGCCTCTACTTCCTTGTACTGCGGGGAGATTCAAATCGGAGCAATTTGTCTTAAGAGCAAAGCGGCGATTTGCTTTTCGAGACCCTTCTTCCCGCACCCCATAGAGCATTGTAATCACCCCGAGCACCCCCCCCCCCCCCTCCCACCCTTCCCTTCCTCCACACCCCAAGCCCCCTTTAATACCTATTACTCACCTTATGTCCCCTCTGTCAAGCTTCCGGGTTTACCGTTCGCAGGAGTTCCCACGGTACCCGCAAGAGTCATTACGGATATCGCACGGGTATCGCACTGGTATCTGCTTCATACAATGTTGCAACGCTCACCAAAAAGTGCTCAAGTCACTCTTGAAGAAATTCAAAAATGTTTGAATATTCTCCCGACCTTACAAAGTTACACGATAGCGCCACGGAGGTCCTCGGTGGTCCACGAATACCGTACTGTTATCGCAGGAGGTTCCCAGGTGTCAAACTCTTGTTAGGTCTTGGGTCAGGTCGCACCGTGAGAAAGCCCTTTAAGAGTTACTGTCTCTTCCCTCCTCTTCTCCCTCTGCGCCGAGGCGATACCCCACCGGGCGATGGTATCAGTCCCGCGGTTCAAGTTCCGCGGCCCGGGGGTGGTCGAAGCTGCCCGCAGCTGTTGCAACGGGTGCTCCGGAAAACAGGCACCAGCCTGTGACCTGCGAGCTCCCGACATTGTCCTCCACTGGCCCGCGGCCGAGCCCCGGATCCAGGTCGCCGCCGCCTCAGCCGCCGGAGCACCGTCTCCGCCCCGCACCGGGCCACCCACACGGCAGCGTCTCAGCCCCGCACCGGGCTGCTCACACGGGAGCGCCTTCATGCCGGTAGCCGTGCCGCTCACACAGGAGTGTCTCAGCCCCGCGCCGTCCGCCCTCACCGGAGCGCCGAGTCGTGCCGCTACCCGGACGTCGCCACAGCTCGAAGACGGCCAGCCTCGCGTTGGTGAGTCCTGGCTGGCTCTACCTCCGGAGCCTCGAGGTCGGTCGCAGGTTGGAGGCCGCCAGCTCCGCCATTAGGCCTCAGCGCAGACGGGGGAAGAGAAGGGGGATACGACAAAAAAGTCGCATTCCCCCGAAGGGAGAGACAGAAAGCTCTGTTTCACCCTCCCCCCACACACATAACACCACCTAATAACCAAAAAAATTACTAAACTAGACAAAAAAAACAGCACAAAAAGTAAAAACAGACAGACTGCAGGCGAGCCGCAGCTGTATCACAGCGCCGCCACTTCCGGAACAGTATACGTGTAGAACAAGTACTGTTCAACGTCAAGAACAAAAAAGGCAGGCATACCTGGGGCCAATCCGAGCGCCCATGGCTAACTCTTTAACTTGAAGAAAATGAATGGAGTCCGGACACTTTGTTGAGTGCGAGGATGTCTGCCAGCTAGGGAAGAATACAAGTAGGGTGAAATCAATTTGGTCCTTATTCGAAGAAGAACCGGAATGCATTGAGACCTTCCTCGTGGAGATAGACACAAAATGCTGGAGTAACTGAGCGGGCAGGCAGCATCTCTGGAAGAATCTGCCTGTCACCCTGAGCTTGTCTGGAATTTGTCTCTATCTTCGATATAAACCAGTATCTGCGGTTCCTTCCAACTCCTTCCTCTTTGTGGATGAAGGTGTACGGGGACCGGACGTCCGTGGCAAAGATTGTCATGAAATTGAAAGTTATTGTAGAGTTAAACGGCGTATTATGTGTCTTGCATGTACAAGGAAGGGATTTGACAAGGGGAGAGAAGCAAGAATCAATGTGTGTGGAGATGAGGTCAGTGGGGCAAAGCAGACAAACGCAGTGGGTCTGCAAGGGAAGTTCTGTTGGTGTATTTTGGGGAGGCGATATAACCTGGCACTGTGGGGCTGGAGACTGTTGAGGGAGATGGTCAGAGATGATGAGATCAGAAGCAGTTTGGGAGATGGTGGCGTGTTGATCGTCTGTGGGGTCATGGTGAAGGGGTAGGTATGAGGACGTGTCCGAGAGATGCCACGGTGGAGGTCAGACTGCCTGGCTACATTTGGCACCTCCCTTGCCGGCGGGCTTAAAAAAATATTTGTAGTTTGTTGCTGAGTGAGCTTCAGATAGGGGATATTTGAGTGAGTTAGGGTAGTCGAGGTGTCGCCAAGGGTAGACACAAAATGCTGGAACAATTCAGCGTGTTAGGCAGCATCTCTGGTGAAAATGGATATGTGAGGTTTCGGGTAGAGCACCATATCAATTTGTTCCAGAGATGCTGCTTGACGGGTTGAGATGCTACAGCATCCTTGGCTCCAGGTCTATAGCTGCCTGACAGTGGAAACATGGGTAGACAGATAGTGTGCGTGTGTGTGTGGGGGGTGGAATAGGTACATGTGTGTGGTGGCGGGCATGTATGTGAGATTATGTGTGAAGTGAGTGTGTATGGTGTGGGGAGTGTGTGGGGTGGGGTTGTGGTATGTGTGGGCTGGCGAGTTTGTGCAAATACCTCACCTGCATATCTCCTTTAAACCCGACCTCACTTTAAAGCTAAAAGGTCTCTAGATCTTGACATTTACACTCTGGAAAAAGTTTCGACTGTGTGACCTATCTATGTGCCTCGTTATTTTATATTTTGCTATCAGTTCTTCCTCAGCTGCTGAAGTTCACACGCCCACCCACACGCACGCGCATACACAGACGCACACACACACGCACACATACACATGCACGCACACACACACACACACACACGCGCGCGCACACACACGCGCGAACATACACGCACGCACACACGCGCGTGCACATACACCCACACACGCGCGCGCACACACACACACACGCACACCTACACATGCACGCACACACACACGCACGCGCATACACAGACGCACACACACACGCACACATACACATGCACGCACACACACACACGCGCGCGCACACACACGCGCGCACATACACGCACGCACACACGCGCGTGCACATACACCCACACACGCGCGCGCACACACACACGCACACCTACACATGCACGCACACACACACGCGCGCACACACACGCGCGCGCACACACGCACATACACACGCGCACCCACACACATAAACACCCACACACACGCACACACACACACACCGCACACACACAATGCCACAGCCACCACACGCCCATACCCATTACACCCCCCCCCCCACACACACAACCCCACTCCCGCCACACACTACCTCACTGGCACAGGTGCCATGTAGTTAAAATGAGGTTCAGAGAGATATATTTTCCACACAGACATGGTGGATAGAACAGACCATTGTATTATATGCCTTATGGTAAATCGAGGGAAACTTGATCACCCGGGAAAACGGACGTAGACACATCATCAGTCCGAAACTCCCAGCTAAGGTGGTGAGAGGATGTGTGCATTCAGCAGCAAGAGTGAGAAACATAGAAACATAGAAAATAGGTGCAGGAGTAGAGGCCATTCGGCCCTTCGAGCCTGCGCCGCCATTCAATATGATCATGTCTGATCATCCAACTCAGTATCCTGTACCTGCCTTCTCTCCATACCCCCTGATCCCTTTAGCCACAAGGGCCACATCTAACTCCCTCTTAAATATAGACAATGACCTGGCCTCAGCTACCTTCAGTGGCAGAGAATAGTCAGATTAAACTTGAACTTAACAGTTTGAAGTTTGATCTTTATTTTATGAGGAGTAACGTTGAGTGATTACGTGAAGAACCCGCCAGGACGCATGCGTGTCAATCTTCAAAGCAGCGGTGTGAAATCACAGATGACAGTAAATGAACTGAACATAGTAAGATTAGAGAAATAGGATACCAGTTGAACTTTATGATCGAGGGTGGGCGTGGAGGGCACGTTATCCCTCAAAGTTACTCCTCATAAAAAAAAGTTCTTGTTTAATCTTACTATTTTACTTCGGAGTCATGTGAGTGACTACGTGAAGATTTTAAAGCTCTGTGATTTCATGCCGTGGAAAATAGTCCAGGCGTCATACACAGCACAAGTGGGCCAATGATGAGTGAACATTAATAGTAAGATTAAACGAGAACTTACCAGTTTGAAGTTTGATCTTCATTTTATGAGGAGTTACGATGAGCGATTACGTGAAGAAGGGCCGTTCGTCTGCGTGCGCGTCAATCTTCAAAGCAGCGGTGTTAAATCACAGATAAAAAGAAGACCTGAGAATAGTAAGATTGAAGAAACTAGAACGTCCACGTGACCTTGATAGTATGAGGGTGGGAGCGGTGGGCACGTAATCGCTCATCGTAACTCCTCATAAAATCAAGATCAAACTTCAAACTGGTAAGTTCTCGTTTAATCTTACCATTTTACTTCGGAGTCACGTGAGTGACTACGTGAAGATTTCAAAGCTCTGTGATTTTACGCCGGTTACGAATCCAGGCGTCACACACTGAATGGATTGACCATGGATGCGTGTAATCATTAAAGCATTCAGACATTACGTAGTTAAGTAAAGACACTGATGCTTTAAATGAAAGAAAGTTTTTAAAACTTGTTCCCCCTCCCAACCTTGGGGGTAAACTAAGGGACAGAACTTAAAATGGTTCGTGCAAACACCCCCAGTCTGGTAATAGGTTTGTTATCAAACCGGTGGACCGTTATTTCATTCGTCCATCCTGCAGCCACTAGGATGTCGTCAAGAGGCACGTCCATTGCTCTTGCTGCCGACGTAGATGCAGCCGTGGTGTAGTGAGATTTAGCCATATGAATGTTCACTCTGTTACCGCCATTACCCCCTTTGACCATCTCGAGATGGTTTGTGTTAACACCTTCTGGTCTGTTCTGAACCTCTGTGGTTCTCCGTAACTCTCAGATAGTGGTGTTAGTATGTTACCACACACACAACCGTAGGTCCTCTGGATATGCCAAGAACTGGATCTCCATCCCTGTCATTCCTGGCCTGCTATGTTTTATCAGATTTCTGATTACGAATGTTATGTTGTTCATATTGGTGGTGATGTGGTCCAATCGTAGCTTCTGCAGTGTCTGGACTCTTTGTCAGTATACCACCTTCAGGGTTAGTTATAGGCGATCCCCACTGTCAAAGTAGGGTTAGTACCATGCTCACATCCCATGTGTCCGTGTACCTTAGTCTTAGAGGTATTAAATTGTAAATTCCCTTCATGAATTTTGTTGTAAAGGGGTGCGTTCGTATCGACCCGTGCCCTGCTTCCAGCATCAGATAGGAGAAGAGTGCGCCTCTGGCACTATAGATTGCACTATAACTTTGTTTATAGTTATAGTACAGAGTTGATAGGAAACTCCAAGACATCTGTTATCCGAACTGTGTTGTATTTGTTCGGACAGTCCTATGCCTTGAAATGGCCTCCTCAGAATCTGCAGACCAACAAGTTAATACGTTCGTGTAGTGGATGATTACTCCCTGTAACTGGGTTCACTAGCAGGTCCCTGCTCTTGGGTACAGCCATAACTGGCTGGACTATAGTTCCTAAAAAATTTCGGAACCAGGCTTGAGTAGGCCAATCTGGCACTACCAATATGCCTGTGGCTTAGTCTTGCTTGATTTTGGTCAAGCATCGGTTTGTGAGACAAATTTGCGGAAAGCATGCATAAACAATCCTCCCCAATTGAGGGAGAAAGCATCCACTGCCTTTGCTCTTGGATCCTGCTTGCAGGACACATATCTGGGTAACTGATGGTTTAGTCTAGATGCAAATAGATCAATATCTGGTATGTCAAATCGTGTATTTATTTCATTAAATACTGCCTGATTCAACATCCATTCTGTGTTGTTATTAAACATTCGTGATACAGCATCTGTCACCGTGTTATATCTACCTTGTAGATTTCCAAAATATTCCTCTTGATACACCAGTGCCAAATGAGGTTCGTCAATCTGTCGTAAGATACAGATTTTACACCACCCTTGTTAATGGATATGTGCCACCACAGTGGTGTTATTAATCTGAATTTGAACAAGCACCGGTTGTATATTGCTACAGAAACCCTTGAGTCCAAATTTTGCCCCCAACAATTCTGGGTAATTGATTCCATATGTTGGGGAATTACAGACTCCTGCTCATTCCATCTGCCCCCACAGCTCTGGACTGTGTTAGTGGCTCCCCATCCTTAGCCGCTTGCATAGATCTGGAGAACCCTCGATGGCTTTCAAGCACATTTTACTTTAAGTTTCCTTACGTTCGTTATCCGTCATAGTTATTCAACAATGGCCTCTGCTGGCAATCCATAGTTTTGCCAATTTGGCCTGCATGGAATCTGAGAGTTTGTTCCTTTGCTCGCTGTAAATTCTGGTAATGCGAAGGCCCGTACGTTCTGCTGGAAATGCAGCTACTATTTGCCAATTATACTCGCTGTTTTGTCAGAACTGAACGAGGAGGAGGACACAAATGCAGGCTCAGACACAGGGCAGATCAGTCTTCGGCGTTTAATCGGTCCAAGTCAGTACACAGGTAGGCAAAACAGAGGCAACAGTACCATATAGGAGCAGGCAAGAACCAGTGGTCGAAAATACAGGCAAAGGTCGAGATCACAAGGTCACAAGATTTCGAGAGCTGGAACGAGGTGATACCAAGTAGCATACACAACGAACTGGCAATGGGAACTAAAACACAAAAGGCTTAAATACAGACTAGCAGGGGATAACGAGACACAGGTGAAACACATCAGGGCGTGGCCAACAGACTAGCAGGGGATAACGAGACACAGGTGAAACACATCAGGGCGTGGCCAACAATCACATGAGGGTAAACGACCTGACAGGAAATGGGACCTGAAACAAGAGGAGATGTGAGACACCAAAATAAAACAAGAATGCAAACTCTAATACTAAAAACCAATAAGAAACAGAAACTAGATCAAACGCGAGACCTGACAGTACCCCCCCCCCCCCCCCCCCTCCACGGCCGGCTCCTGACGGCCCAGGATCTTCAGGATGTTGGCGCCGATAGTCCCTGATAAGTTCCGGGTCGCATATGTTGCGAGCTGGCACCCAAGACCGCTCCTCAGGTCCATACCCCTCCCAATCCACAAGATACTGACAACCACGACCACGCCGGCGCATCCCCAGCAACCGGCTGACCGTAAACACTGGGCCCCCATCAAGGAACCGGGGGGGCGGAGGGGGTGTGGAGGCAGGGACCAGAGGACTCTCCTTAAATGGCTTCAGACGGGAGACATGGAAAGTAGGGTGGACCCTCATGGCACGGGGGAGTTTGAGACGAACCGCCACAGGATTGATGACCTTCGATATGGGGAAAGGACCAACAAAACGAGGAGCCAGCTTCCGGGATTCCACCCTCAGCGGTAAGTCTCGAGTGGAGAGCCAAACCCTTTGACCAGGCGAGTATACTGGAGCCGGCGTTCTTCCACGGTCAGCCATCCTCTTGTAACGCGCAGAACTGCGCAACAGCATCTGACGAGCCCCATTCCAAACCTTGCGACAGCGACGGACGAGAGCCTGAGCGGAGGGCACACTGGACTCCTTCTCCACAGCAGGGAACAATGGCGGTTGATAACCATAGGCACACTGGAATGGAGAGAGACCAGAGGATGAGCAAGGAAGTGTGTTGTGTGCATACTCCACCCAAATAAGGTGTTTGCTCCAAGTTGAAGGGTTCTGTGCCACCAAGCACCGCAGTCCTGTCTCCAATTCCTGGTTAAGGCGTTCAGTCTGTCCATTGGATTCCGGGTGATAACCAGATGTAAGGCTGACCGTGGCGTCCAACAGAGAACAAAACTCCTTCCAAAACCTGGACACGAACTGAGGCCCCCGGTCAGACACAATGTCTCTGGGAAATCCATGAATGCGAAAAACATGAGACAGCATGACCTCTGCCGTCTTCTTGGCGGAGGGAAGCTTGTGCAACGGAATGAAATGGACCATCTTCGAAAATCTGTCCACTACAGTCATGACTGAGGTGTTACCTTCAGAAGAGGGCAAGCCCGTGACAAAGTCCATGGAGATGTCTGACCAGGGGCGTGAGGGGACAGGCAGCGGATTCAGGAGACCAAACGCGGCCCGACGGGAGGTCTTGTTCTGAGCACAAATACTGCAGGCGGCGACGTACTCCTTAATCCCCCTCTCCATGGAAGGCCACCAAAACCGCTGTTTGGCCACAAACAGGGTTCGGCGGACACCGGGATGACAGGAGATCCGAGACGTATGAGCCCAGTGAATCACCTGTGAACGAAGAGACTCGGGAACAAACAGACGATTAGAAGGACACCCTAGCGGAGACTGAACACCAGCAGTTGCCTCGGAAACTCTCTTCTCAATCTCCCAAGTAACCGCCCCAACAAAACAGGAAGCAGGCAGAATGGGAGTTGAAACCTTAGGGGATGGGTCAGGATCAAACTGTCTGGAGAGAGCATCAGGTTTGCCATTCTTGGCACCAGGGCGGTAAGACAGTACAAAATCAAATCGATTAAAGAAGAGAGCCCACCTTGCTTGGCGCGAGTTGAGGCGTTTGGCTGACCTGATGTATTCCAGGTTTTTGTGGTCTGTCCAAACTAGAAACGGCTGCTTGGTACCCTCCAACCAATGTCTCCATTCCTCCAAGGCTGTTTTAACCGCTAACAGTTCACGGTTACCCACATCGTAATTTCTCTCAGCAGGAGAAAGCTTATTTGAGAGGAAAGCGCAGGGATGTAATCGACCATCTGTGGGGGATTTCTGTGAGAGTACGGCCCCGATGCCCACACCCGAGGCGTCCACCTCAACCACGAACTGGAGTGACGGGTCAGGGTGAACCAGGATGGGGGCTGAGGAGAAGCTCCTCTTGAGTCTCATAAATGCAGTTTCTGCTTGAGAGGACCAAGAGAAAGGCACGTGGGGTGAGGTAAGAGCATAGAGTGGTGCAGCAGTGACACTAAAGTTCCGGATAAACTTCCTATAAAAATTAGCAAACCCAAGGAACCCCTGAAGTCGCTTACGACTGGAGGGTGTAGGCCAGGTGGCCACAGCACTGACCTTGCTCGGGTCCATCTGTATACCAGCAGGTGATACAACAAAACCAAGGAATTGAACAGTGTTAACATGACATTCACATTTCTCAGCTTTCACAAACAGATCATTCAGGAGCAAACGTTCTAGCACCTGGTGTACATGCTGCACATGGGAATTCTCGTCTGGAGAAAAAATCAAAATGTCATCAAGGTACACAAACACAAATCGGTTCAGCATGTCCCGTAATACATCATTAACCATGCCTTGAAAAACTGCTGGAGCATTAGTAAGACCAAACGGCATGACCAGATATTCATAATGACCACTGGGTGTGTTAAACGCAGTTTTCCATTCATCCCCGTCCCTTATCCTCACCAGATGATACGCATTTCTAAGATCTAACTTAGTGAATACTGCAGCGTCTTTTAACAGTTCAAATGCAGAGGAGATAAGAGGAAGAGGGTATCTGTTCTTAACAGTAATGTCATTGAGTCCTCTGTAGTCAATGCAGGGCCGAAGTGTTCCATCCTTCTTATCCACAAAGAAGAATCCAGCTCCTGCAGGTGAAGAAGAAGGTCTGATGATCCCAGCAGCAAGGGCATCGTCAATGTACTTTTCCATGGCGAGCCGCTCAGGTGAAGACAAGGAGTAGAGATGGCCCTTAGGAGGCGCTGTACCTGGCAGAAGGTCGATGCAGCAGTCATACGGTCTATGCGGCGGAAGAGATGTGGCCTTGGCCTTGTTGAACACCTCCTTTAGGTCTAGATAATATGAGGGAACCTTGGTGAGATCTGGAAAATCCTCCTCCCTTGAACGGGGAGGCTGCCGGAGGGTGGTCCTGGAAGATCCCAGCAAACTGCTCCTTGACGGATCCTTCATAGACTCAGGAGAAGAATCATGCAGATAGATGAGTTTACAGTTATTCCCCCAATAAATTACTTCCCCAGTACCCCAGTTCATGTGAGGATTATGGTAAGACAGCCAAGGGAGCCCCAAAACCAGAGGATGAAGAGGACAGTCGAGGAGATGAAAACTGATGGTCTCAAGGTGATTACCTGCCACGATGAGTTGAACAGGTTGAGTTCGGTGAATTACCCTGTACAGTAGGCGCCCATCCAGTGCACTAGCCTCCATAGGATCTTGAAGCTGTTCACGTTCCAGCTTCAATTCATCAGCCAAGCGAATGTCCATGAAGTTCTCATCTGCCCCAGAATCAACCAAAGCCTGCAGGGAGTGCCACTGGGAATGCACCAACAATTGTACCGTCGACAATGGACGAGAGGAACGGCTCATAGGAGTGGTACAACTCACCAATGTCCTCTCTTTCATTGGTGAGCTTTGTCTTTTACTGAACAGCTGTTCAACAAATGTCCCAGTTCACCACAGTAAAAACACCTCCCCTCCCTTAGGCGGCGCTGCCGTTCCTCCGGACGGAGTTTGGCTCGTCCCACCTGCATGGGCTCCTCCGAAGATGCAGGTGGCGCTGTAGGCTGACTGGACCGGCCGAGGGGGAAGAAGTCCCGACTGGAAGGTGAAGGGCGACGCTGCCGCCACTGCTGGGAGGAGGACCGAACTGCAGCCGATCTCCTCTCTCGATCTCTTTCTCTGAGCCTAGCGTCAATTTGGATAGCCAGGGAAATCATAGACTCGACGTCGGAAGGCAGGGTTAGAGGAGCCAATTGATCTTTGATAGCTTCAGACAATCCATTGCGAAAAGCATCCAACAAAGCAGCCTCATTCCATCCACCCTTAGCAGCAACAGTTCGAAAGTCAATAGCAAAATCCATAACAGAGCGATTACTTGTTTCATGGAGACCAGGTTCTGTGAAGCCTCTCGGCCAGGATTGGAGTGATCAAACGTGCGGGACAGAGCTTCCATGAACAGGACCGATGTCTGGCAAACAGGAGAATTCCGAGACCACTCCGCCGTGGCCCAAGCCTCCGCCCTACCCGACAGGTGCGTGATGATAAAGGCTACCCTTGAGCGTTCTGATGAAAAGGAAGCCGCTTGAAGTTCGAAATGCAGTCCACACTGAATCAAAAAAGGTCTACATTTCTCCGATTCCCCCGAAAAGTGTTCCGGTCTTGCCAGGTGGACGAATGGAGATGCTGCAGCAGCCGCGGCCATCGGAGCTCCTGGAGGCACAGACAAGGAAACAGACTCGGCAGGCACGGGAGCCGCAGCAGGAAACAAAGAATTCAGCCGAGTAACCAGGTCTTCAAACCGAGAACTTAAAGTGTTCACCTGTGAACCGATGTCTGCCTGGAACCCCTGCTGACGCTCGCCGAGATCCCGGAACCCGGCGACGATCGAGGAGAGTTGACCCTCGTAATGCGAGATGCGCTCCGCTTGCTTCTGGAGCGCTGCACGAAAAGGATCAGAGCCCGCTGAGTCCATTGTTGGCCAGTTCGTAATGTCAGAACTGAACGAGGAGGAGGACACAAATGCAGGCTCAGACACAGGGCAGATCAGTCTTCGGCGTTTAATCGGTCCAAGTCAGTACACAGGTAGGCAAAACAGAGGCAACAGTACCATATAGGAGCAGGCAAGAACCAGTGGTCGAAAATACAGGCAAAGGTCGAGATCACAAGGTCACATGATTTCGAGAGCTGGAACGAGGTGATACCAAGTAGCATACACAACGAACTGGCAATGGGAACTAAAACACAAAAGGCTTAAATACAGACTAGCAGGGGATAACGAGACACAGGTGAAACACATCAGGGCGTGGCCAACAGACTAGCAGGGGATAACGAGACACAGGTGAAACACATCAGGGCGTGGCCAACAATCACATGAGGGTAAACGACCTGACAGGAAATGGGACCTGAAACAAGAGGAGATGTGAGACACCAAAATAAAACAAGAATGCAAACTCTAATACTAAAAACCAATAAGAAACAGAAACTAGATCAAACGCGAGACCTGACATGTTTGCCTGATAGATGGCTAGCATTTGACTATCAGGTCATAGCAGGCTTGATTTATATAGTCGTTTGCCCCTAGGCAAAGTCACCAACATATTTACTGTTTTTGATAGTAAATTCAAGGTAATCAATTACCCTTGTAGGTGTCAATTTTGATTTAACTGGATGGATGAGGTAACCAATTCTATCAAACAGGGTTTTGGTTTGCTTTGACTGATGCTTCTGCCAATTCTTGGTGACTCCAAAATGAAATAGTCCAAATATGCCATTACTATGTGGTTCTGAGACCTTTGTAGGCCCAGAATTGGTTTCCGTAGTTTTGTCAATAGTCTAGGAGCTGATGTCAACACATTTGGCAGATCCATACCATCCAGTTAAACTTCAAATATCTCCTGTTCTTAGTGAATACACCGAATAGTATGCATCTTTGAGGTCGATGCATGCCATGTGACCATTTTATAGGATGCTCCTATAAAACAGTAGTTAGCCCGTTACAAAATTACTGTTTCTAAAAGTTTGTACTGCACAAATGAGTTAAACCTGGATGAAGTGACATCCTCCATCTGTCACATGTCCTGAATGGGAGTCCTGCCCAAAAATACAGGGCCTGCCTCGATGACAATTCCAGTCCAAATTCCAAGTGTGCTTGGAACCTGTGTATGTTGTGCAGTAAAAATTATCACATGTTATTATCTGTTTTAAAACCAGTTCTGAAATTTCATGTTATTGTCATTTTGAACAAGAACATAAGTGTAAATTACCAACATGTAACTGCTCCACAATTCCTTGTTTCAGTAAACCCAGACCCACCTACCTCCATGGCTACCGGTGGTCTTGTGGTAAGCCCAAAGGCCCCTGATGCGGGTTCCTTTTCTCTACTTGATTGGGAGTAGGGTTGGTAAGGAAGTGTGGATTCCATGTTTCTCCTGACCTCTGCTTGGGTCTGGTCTGAACCTCATCATACTGAACCTGCCTTGTAGGACAATTCTGGCCATTATTTTGAGTCTGCCTTGAAAGACGACTCTGATCATATTTCCGTGCCCAGCTTTCAAGCTACCACCGGATTCAGTGAACCGCTTTCCCCTTGTGGAGGTGTGGGGTGTGTTGTCGCCTATGCGGATATTCTGCCAACTGCTGGCTCTTGAAGCCATATGCATGCTTCAGTAAGTTCATACCTTAAATTCGAGATCAGTTACCTACTGATCATTCATACTCGCCTCCATTGAGAGTCAGGTTCGTAGGCAGCCCTGAAAACAGGTGCTGCCACAGGCCCCTGAGGATATCTGTGCTGACATGTTCCTCTCCTCAGAGCAGGAGGCATTTGTGCAGCCCTGAACACATGTGCTGCTGCCTACTGGTTCTACATAATACCCGGGCTGTCAAGAGCTAGATTCCATCCAGGGAAGCACCCAGTGGACCTGGATGATTGCAGAAGCACTTATTTTCTGTTTGTTAGTATGGAAGCTTATTATTCCTTTTATGTAAAGCATTTTGGTGTTGACTTAAACAGTGCAATATAAGTAAAACTTACTTACTTACTTCCTTTCTTCTGCTTGTCCCTGGGAAGGTTTCCCCCCCTCTTCTTTGTACTCTGATTCAGAGTGGTTTCTTCCACATGTAGTTCCCCCTCCAATGGGGAAGACATTGGGCTGCCCCATGTGCGAGGCTCCCGGCACCGGCAGGCCGTGCTGATACTGCTCCCTTCCTTGGAGCAGATTATTGTTGGAGCAACTTCTCCTGCCGATTCCTGTCGGCGCTAATGTCGGTAAGCGTTGCTTCATGTGGGAGAGTCGTCCTCAGACGCACTCCGTTGAGGGAGGGTATCCCTCTTTCCCGGACTCATCAGAGTCAACGGGTTTGATAGACTTGCGGGTGGCATTACGCCCCGCAGGGCAACCACGGAGCTCCTGCTCCCGCGCAGAGTCTCCTGCCGACTCTGCTGTCGGCGCTAATGTCGGGAACAAGACCGTCGCCCGCTATTTGGAAAGCTGCGGTCTTCGGCAGCCAACATCCCCGCGAGCCGTCTCCTCGACATCTGGGCTCTGAAAAAACTTCAAGCCCGAAAGAACGCAGGTAGGTAGTTCAACTTCCCTTACCTGCTCATCCCGACGGCTGGGAGGCCTCAGTGCCTGCCGGTCCGTCGCGCGCGTTGCGTTCAGACGTAATTGACGCGCACGCAGACGGACGGCCCTTGGGGATGTGGGGTGAGGGGGGGATGTGGGGTGAGGGGGGATGTGGGGGTGAGGGGGGGTGGTGGGGTGGGGGAAAGGGGGGGGGGAAAAAACTTACAAGCCCGAAAGAACTCAGGGTATGTAGCTTTCAACTCCCTTACCTGCTCCATCCCAGACGGCTGGGAGGCCTCAGTGCCG
>NC_045991.1:19177721-19180221 GCF_010909765.2 Amblyraja radiata
GGTGGGGGGGTTAGGTGTGGGGTGGGGTGGGGTTTAGGTGTGAGGTGGGATTTAGGTGTGGGGTGGGGTGGGGTTTAGCGGTGAGGTGGGATGAGGTTAGGTTTAAGTATGAGGTGGGGTGGGGTGGGGTTTAGGTGTGAGGTGGTGTGGGGTGGGGTTTTGGTTTGAGCTGGGGTCCGGTGAGGTTTAGGTGTGAGGTCGGGTGGGGTGGGGTTTAGGTGTGATGTGGGTCAAGGGTCAGAGGCAGGGACTAGAGAGTATCCCGGTCGCTGTAGACCTTGCCAATAAGTACTCCGGCTTGAGTACTGTTGGGGGGGACAGCCTACCTGGGGGTAGCGACAGCGGCCGGGCCTCCGGTACAAAGACCGGCCCTGTTGCTCAGAAGGGCAGGGAAAAGAAGAGGAGGACAATATTAATAGGGGACTCCTTCGTTATGGGGTCAGATAGGCGATTCTGTTGACGCAGTCAGGCGACCCGGATGGTACTTTGCCTCCCAGGTGCCAGGGTCTGGGATGTGTCTGAACGTGTGAAAGATATCCTGAAATGGGAGGGAGAGGAACCTGAGGTCGTGGTACATATAGGTACCAATGACATAGGTAGAAAAAGAGATGAGGTCCTGAATGGAGTATTTAGGGAGTTAGGAGAGGTAAGGAGAAGGACCGCAAAAGTAACAATCTCAGGATTACTGCCTGTGCCACGCGACAATGAGAGTAGGAATGAAGTTAGGTGGAGGATACATGCGCGGCTGAGGGACTGGTGCAGAGGGCAGGGATTCAAGTTTCTGGATCATCGGGACCTATTTTGGGAAAGATGTGATCTGTACAAAAAGGACGGTTTGCACTTGAACCCGAGGGGAACCAATATCCTGGAGGGTAGATTTGCAAAGGCTAATGTGGAGACTTTAAACTAGAACGGTTGGGTTTAGGGACTCAAATAGAGAAAGCTAGTAGACAGTGTGTGAGGCAGGAGGCAGAGAACGGAAGCAATCAGACCCAACATGTAGGGAAGAAAGAAGAAAAAAGATAATAAACAGAGAATAAGAGGTGGTGGGTTTCTTAAAGGTGTATATTTTAATGCTAGGAGCATTGTAAGAAAGGTGGATGACCTTAGAGCCTGGACTGACACCTGGAAGTAAGCTGTTGTGGCGATTAATGAAACATGGTTGCAGGATGGCTGTGATTGGGAACTAAATATTCCAGGATTTCGTTGCTTTAGGTGCGATACAATTGGAGGGGCAAGAGGTCGAGGTGTTGCATTGCTTGTCAGGGAAGATATTACAGCAGTGCTTTGGCAGGATAGATTGGAGGGCTCGTCTAGGGAGGCAATTTGGGTGGAACTGAGAAATGGGAAAGGGGTAGCAACACTTATAGGGTGTATTATAGACCGCCAAATGGGGAGCGAGAATTGGAAGAGCAAATATGTAAGGAGATTGCAGATATTAGTAGTAAGCACAAGGTAATGATTGTGGGAGATTTCAACATTCCACACATAGACTGGGAAACACATTCTGTAAATGGGCTGGATGGTTTGGAGTTTGTAAAATGTGTGCAGGATCGTTTTTTCAGCAATACATAGAGGTACCTACTATTGAGGTACCTACTAGAGAAGGGGCAGTGCTGGACCTCCTGTTAGGAAATGAGACAGGTCAGGTGGTGGAAGTATGTGTTGGTGAGCACTTCGGGTCCAGTGATCACAATACTATTAGTTTCAATATAATTATGTAGAAGGTCACAACTGGACCAAGGGTTGAGATTTTTGATTGGAGAAATGCTAACTTTAAAGCGATGCGAAAGGATTTAAAAGGAGTGAATTGGGACATTTTGTTTTATGCGAAGGGTGTAGAAGAGAAATGGAGGACATTTAAAAGTGACATTTTAAGAGTACAGAATCTTTATGTCCCTGTTCGGTTGAAAGGAAATGGTAATAATTGGAAAGAACCATGGTTTTCATGGGAAATTGGACACTTGGTTCGGAAAAAGAGAGAGAGATCTACAATAGTTATAGGCAGCATGGAGTGAATGAGGTGCTTGAGGAGTATAAAGAATGTAAAAAGAATCTTAAGAAAGAAATTAGTAAAGCTACAAGAAGATATGAGGTTTTTATTTAGCAAGTAAGGTGAAAGTAAATCCAAAGGGTTTCTACAGCTATATTAATAGCAAAAGGATAACGAGGGTAAAATTGGTCCATTAGAGAGTCAGTGTGAACAGCTATCTGCAGACCCTAAAGAGATGGGGAGATATTGAACAATTTATGTTCTTCGGTATTCACCAATGAGAAGGATATTGAATTATGTGAGGTAAGGGAAAAAGTAGAGTATCTATGGAAACTATGAGATTCAAAGAAGAGGAAGTACTGACACATTTGAAAAAATATAAAAGTGGATAAGTCTCCAGGTCCTGACAGGATATTCCCTGGGGCATTGAGGGAAGTTAGTGTAGTAATAGCAGGGGCTATGACAGAAATATTTCAAATGTCATTAGAAACGGGAATGGCGCCGAAG